>NC_133487.1:13381498-13649459 GCF_025370935.1 Choristoneura fumiferana | reverse complement strand
ATAAAAATTGGGTTACCGAAGTACCTAATATTGTTAAAGTCAAGAAACAACCTATTAATGAGGAACAAACGATGTCAAAGTTTGCAAACGAAATTATTTCCAGCCGATGTCCCTAGATGGCGCCATGCATCTGAATTTTACTTTATCTGCTACGCTTAAAGCTGTAGCAGTTTATATGAGTAGGTAATTTTAAAATTGTTTTTTTTTTCAATTAAAATAATTTAGTTGATAACGCTTAGTAAATAAAACTGTCTGAGTTGGGTACGTAACGTACTTGGTACAGTCACCAGCACCAATATCTGACACAACAAGCGTGCTTAAATATCTGATAAGACTCTATTTCTAGGGCCGGAAGGACGTGTCTGATATTTTTGCACGCTCCGCTGTGGCAGATATTAATGCTGGTGACTGTACTCTGTAATTGACGTCACAGATATCAATGTATTGGTAGGTATAATTAGGTATTTATGAATAAATTTACTTGTCAATATAGTTTCCTAAACCCGCCAGCCAGTATTCCGCTTCCTGTTTAATAGTAAGTAAGAGGTAATCTGAATTGATTGAAGTAAAATGTAGATGCCAACGCGAGTCTTCAAAAAGTATTAGGTACGCCGTCGGATGAGATAAAACTAACCAAACCATGCTTAATATCATTATTATAACTCTTTAATAACCACTAGATATTCAAATACTTATTATAGTTACGTAGCACGGTACCATGGTACCTATTTACCCAAGCTAAAGACATTCGGAACTCCTTTGCTCGTTGCCTTTGACGCCGACGTCCGACGGATATCATCCGTAGAAATATCCCGCAATATTAATTATTATGTTCATCTTTGTAACCCTCTTTTGTTTCGGTAACAGATCTCCAGTTATTACGAAGTAACCCCACTCTTTGTCAGCGACAGCACTCGAATTACACAACAACGGGGATGGCTAAAGACTCTCGTTATCTTTCTTAATCTAAAAGCATTCTGACGACACTTCGTTATTTCGAATAAGATCAAAACGCTATTCAGGAAACCGCTACCCCTCTCGAACTGAGAGACTCGGGAGACGCAGTGTCGCACAGTGTCGTTTTACTAAAAACCATTTTCAGTGGATTCATTTTCAAATGGAAAGCGTCGTATTGAATATGTTGGCGCACACAATGGACTGGGGTATTCCAATGGGAAGCTACTAAGCTTGTTATAATAACAGCAGATTTAATCTTTCCTTGAATAAGGTTTGTATAACTTATTGTTTATTAAAATATACTTAAGTAGGCTCTATATACTATATATATACCCGGACTTAAGGATTAATTACATAAATGAAATAATTTTAGCTGTAGAAAATGGACACAAAGGTTTTAAGGGCAAATGAAGTGCTGAAAATCCAGTGAATAAGAGATGTTTCGTAATAAGATAAGCCTTAGTTTGAATTTTTATGCATTTAAATATATGTTTTACAAACATGGAACTTTGGCTATGTAGGTCATTTTGCAGAAAACAGTTGACTTTAGATTAAATAATTAGGCTTGGTTCAAAGTAGATAATTTCATACACTTTGTGGTGCAGCTGTTTGTGACATAAAAACTTTTTAGTCTTGTAAGCCTAAAATTGTTACTGGCCGGCGAGAAGCCGAATATTATTTTTTGATTAAAGAAGTTTTATTGCTCTTCATTTATAAGAAAGTAAACACGTAATTTATGAAATAAATTGGTGATATTAATGTTGTAGAAGTATGGAAATACCTAATCTAAAAAGAACTGGTATTTCATCATCATCTCTGATGACTATGACCCCACCTGATAGTGAAATCTACATCCACTACATAAAAGAAAGATTTACCCCATAGAAAGTCACCTGCAAAAATTTCATGATGTCTTCGGTCCACCCAGCTAGGGGAGGCCTGCAACGCTGCGACTTCAGGTTCGCTGTCGTCACATCGCTTCTCTCAATCTCACTTTTCTCTTCTAACGACAACAGATGGTATTTCACTCACATTTAACTTCAGATAAGTATGATATTACGCGCAGTGTTTGAGTTATTCTTGACTTGATTCAATGATTTAGTTTCAAACACTGATTATGCGGAATTAATTTTATTAAAATTTGAGAAAAGTTTATTCCCCTGAACTAGGGACTTTAATATGTATGGATTTTGAAGAACGTTGGCAGCAGCAAGGAAATAATTGGGTGGAAAAACTAATTTGAGAAAATATAATGTGGATATCTATCGCAGTTGACAGCTGGCAGATTACTGTATCGTTTTTCCTGCAAATTCTCTATTACAACTCTATGCTTTGTCATAGAGCAGAACGCGCGTGGAGAATGGAAAGGTGACATATAGTTACCATTTTAATTCGAACCACTCCATACAACTTCGGCACAAAAACTTAGACACCACCAAACTGAGCTTAACACTAAACTGATTTCTTTTTTCCGTGATCATGAATTAAAATAACGTGTTCGTAGTTTAATTTTGACGGCAAAAATAATTGGTTATGGTTAGTATAATAGTTTCATGTTCTAGATCGGACTATAACATTATGTACCTATTAATTCGTAAACATTTACCCCCTTATTCATAAACGACAATCAAACCTATTTTAGTTAAAATGCCGCTAAAATTTGTTTGTCCTTATCTGTCACTTCGACATTTGTATTTGTTAGAAAGGGACAAAGCAATTGTTAGTTAACATAGGCTTGTTAAGTTTTATGAATAAAGGGGTTAGATTGCAAATAAAGCCTAATTTACAAGGCTGCGTGTTTCCCAACTCTTCAAAAACTTAGGTAAGTAAAACTTTTACACGAAACTGAAATCTGATAAATTATTAACAGAATTTCGATAAAAACAAATCGGTTGCCAACTTTAACAAATGAAACTTATCAAAATTTAATTTCAACATGAATTTGAACCTTAGATTCAAACTGAAGACAGCGGTTTCTATGTTGAACTAAAAGTGGTACATAGAACCTTGCAACCAGCGAGCGTGCAAAATGCTTATTGTAAGAAGAGCGGACGGGTCGCTGAGATTTGGTAACGCTTGCCCTTGTAAAGCCCCTGCAGGGACCGATTGTGAGGGCCGTACGCTTTTCTTTATTTCAAGACTTTCCCAGATTTATTTGTGGACCTAGCCTAGTCCACCTATTTCGAACCAGTTTTTAGAGCCTTACGAGTATCATTATCACACTTGGGAGTTACGAACGTGTTTTCTGTAGGTACACATTATCAGTCAGTCGCGGCGAACTCATTGCGGCATCGCCTTCATACAAAATACGCTCGCTACTCGCAAGTGTGATAAGAGTAGAATGTCAAAAGCGGAAAATTATAGATTCTCATTACATTTCAAGCCAGTTCCTGATATTATTGTCCTGTATTATAGTCCTGTACCAGTGATGTTATTTTATAAATACTTCAGATTACTATGTTTACTCAGAGTTATCTATCTCTGGCACTCAGGCGCATTTATAGTTATGTATTAGTAATATAGATAGCACATTTACTATCGAACTGCACCAGTTATGGACTCACTGTAGAATAGTTTGTTTGTTTGTTTGTTTATACTCTTTATTGTACAAAAAGGAAAAACAAAAAGGTTACATAAATAAAAGTTGTGTTAAGTACAAAGGCGGACTTATCCCTGCAGGGATCTCTGCCTCTCTCTCTGAATAGTTTCACAAGATATAGGTAGAGTCATTCACGATGACGCTTGCCGTGGTTCTTATTGCAAAATAATTAATGGCTAATTTTGACAAAATCACTCGTCTTCGTGGATGGCTCTAGGTATAAGTACCTACACGCTATATTGCTATTATAGGAAATTTATTGAATCAGGCGTTACTTTTGCGGAGGTCCATTTCCTTGCTCACCCGCGACCTTACGATAGCCAAGCCCATGAAAAATATGCGTGTTCATGCAGTTCCTCCACCTCCACACTGTAAGAACACACACAAACCCATCCATCACCACCACCACACCACACCGACGCGTTTCGAACTCAAACAAAGCTCATCTTCAGAGTAACACAACCGTACACCATGCTACCAGTTGTTAGATTAACAAACCACAACCACCGTTTCAATTTAGGTGTAGCATTTCATATGTTGGTCGTTTGTCTCATAGAATTTATGTTATTTTAAAATCAAACAATATCAAGGTAGCCTTTAAGACTAATAACTCTTTGTACTCTAAATTTTGTAATCACAAACACGATAACATTTTTTAAGACTTTATAACTTTCGTTACAACTTTTTAGATGTTTTAAAACCTCCCACATTGGTATAAAAATGTTATACAACACCATATAAAGATTGCATTTGCAATTTGTTGTATAACATTTTAAAAGTTATAAAGCATGATAACAATGTATAACATTTGTTACAATTTGTTATACTCGTACAATATTATAAAACAAATGTTTTATAACTTTACATAACATTTAGAACAGCCAATGTGGGAGCACCATTATACACAGGCCGGTAATATCTATCTTTCATCGGATTTTTTCGTGTTCTTTTGCCTCAATTTAAAAAAAACGCATTTTTCCTGGTCACCCCACCATTGGCAATATATCGTGCGACAGTCCCGGTCCACGCCGATCTCATCATCCCCTCCCTCCATAAGGGTCATGTTTACCTTACATCTGCCTCGATCACTTATTCACAACTAGATCTCGGCGCCATCTTTATGGAAAACACTCTTTTTAATTGGAACGCCATATTCACGTATTTACTTAGGCGTACGTCAGCAGAAATTGTAAGTAAATATTTTTTGACATTTATGAATAGCTGCCTCAATTTTCTTGAATTACTTGCCTTTGGCCGCGATCATTTTTGGCCCTGTACTACGAAGTGCAAAACTCGAAGCTCGTATCGTACCGTCCCTCTCGCTCTCGTAATTTAACAGTATATAAGTGTCAGAGGGACCGCACGACACGAACTTCGAGTTTCGAGTTTCGTAATAGCCCAGCTGATGGTAACTGGAGACTTGGTCTAAGCTGGAGCTTGCTTGCCAAGTAATAAATATGCCTCACATATATTTTGCTATATTTTCTCGCAAAACTTCTTTTGAACTTGTATTATTTGAAATAATCAGTTGTACCAAGAACTAAAAAATAATATTTAGTAAGTACACAACAACAAACAACGAATTAATATAAAAACTTTAGTTTTAAGTATATGGTTCCAAGCCCACTAACTAAAACAGTGGTGCATTTTTATTTTTAGTGCAATTAATTATTAAAAACATGAAATTTATTATCAGTTAAGAGAAAAAAATATACAAAGGCCAACTTATCCGTTTAAAGAGATGTCTTCCAGTTAACCTTTGAACGATCGATATGACATCAGAAACGAGCAGACACTACAATCAAAATATAAAAGACCGAAATTTTTAAATTATTATTTTCACCGTAACTTAAACAATACAATTTCGTTTCACAAAAAAGCTTTGCGATACTTTGTAATTTTAATTAGATAATTATATAATAAACTAGCTGGTCCACGTAGCTTCGTCTGTATCCCGCAGAATTTATGCATAGGTATTCCCGGGTAAAACATAGCGTGGGTTAATCCAGTAGCTTTCAAACAAAAAAAGTTTTTTAGAATTTCTTTAGTAGTTCCAGAGAGTGCCCTTACATGATACAAACACACAAAGAAAGTTCGGCCCGCGCATTCAAAACATTAGTATCACACTTTTTCCAACTCTTTATTACAAGACGTGCTGTTTCTGAATTCGCGTGGCGTGCAACACACAAATTTTACTTCTCATTAAGCTACATTAAAATGCAAAGCTCGTAGTAAAAGGTAATTAAACTGAAGGAATGCAGTGGAAAATATAACTAATCTAGCCTTAGACCTGCCCTGGATCACGTATTTTATAATTGTTGGCTAATAATTGTCGTTATGTGTGTAGATCACAACTATTTATTGGACAGTCGAGGGCATAACCATCTATACAGACTTGATATATATGTATACATTGACCTTATAGTTAGTGGCATAGATATTTTATAGATGATTTGATGTCTTGCTAACGTAATATTGACTTATGCCCTTGACTGTATATAAAACACATAAAAAACTACAAATTACAGTGAGAAATAGATTTTCAAAGGCAAACTTATCCCGTAAAGGAATATTTTCCAGTTAACCATTGAACGATTGACAGGACAACAAAAACCAATGTAGACACACATCATGGAACAAGCAAAAGAGCCTGAACCTAAAATTAACATAAATACAAAAAAACACATAGATATGTACATGTACACATACACAAAATACAGAGATCAACAACAATATCCTAAGATTTATTATTAAAGTCTATTGAAATTACAAGGGTAATTAACAGCCGCACGATACAAGATTACTAACAAATTACTAACAAAGTTTTGTCTGTTGTTTTGGAGATCACTGCCGATTAGTATGGCGAAGTTCACTCACTGTCTATCAAGAATATGATCATCAAAGGAGTCACTAAAAGAATCGATATTGTACTAAAAATCTGTCAGAAGAAATGCTTAAAAAGTATGCCTCTCAATTTTAACATTTGTCTTTCCTACTATCCTTTTGCTTCAATGCGTGTTGATAAACTTAAACTTCTTATAATTTTTATAAAGGCCCTGTCGTCCCGGTTGGTCGACGCTTCTGGGGACCCAAGAGCTGGCGCGTACTTATCCCAGCGGATCTCACTTGCAGTCCAAAGGGGTAATGCGGCCAGCGTCATGGGAACCCTGCCACAGGCAGATCTTTTAGACGGGGTATTCTTTTTATAATTTTCATTGTAACAGTTAGTTAAGCTATCTTAGGTTAGTTCTTTTTTATGTATGTAAACTCATAATTGTACAACTTAAAAAAAAAATTGCAAGTTTAAAAAAAAATAACTGCAGTATAATTTATTCAGAAACATCCATAGGACTAAAACTACTATTAAATTAAAATAACTAAAACTTTAATTAAAAAAGAGAGGTGGGCCTCTTGGCATGGTGCCCATCACGCAGGCAGCATTCCCGCGTTGAACTGCGATTGAGATTCTTTGCGCGAGAAAGCTGCCGGCGCGAGGGTTGCCTGTTGCCTCCCTTAACCTATTGCTGAGCTCCCTGTGTAGCTCCAGCGCACCCTTACCCCAAGGACCTAGAGTCTTGACGCCGAAAGCAAAGAAATGACATAATGATATATAATGATAAGTATAATTCATTTATAAACAAAGAAATATTTAACAATTAAAAGTAGGTAAAGTCCTGAAATTTTAAGCGCTAAATGTAGACATAGTCTAGAGAAATTAAAATTTGCACGAGTGCTGTTCATAAAACTTATATAAACACCACGATGTATCTCTCGGGGATTTTTGTATGGTGTCGGGTTAGAATTACACCTCTCCATTTCTTCCGTGGATGTCGTAAGAGGCGACTGAGGATATAGGTTAAGGTATACCGTAGGCGACAGGCTAGCAAACTGTCACTATTGAACTTAAAACCTAAAATTGCTAAAAGTGGTTCCGAAGCGGTAACGTTTCGTGTGCTCTGCCTAGCTCATTTGGGAATACAGGCGTGATGTTTGTTTGCGTCTGTTTATAGTAAAAATCCTGGAATTTTGATTCGAATGCTAGACCATATTGAATGTAATACGTACCTAAAACAAAGTGAAACACTTATATTAATTATAATTATGTTGAAGATGAACCTACCGTGAGACTCACTCCGAAAGCTGGAAAACTCACGCCTTAAATCTAGTTTAGCTCGGCATGTTTCGGACTATTTCGTAACCCTTCTTCCCGACACGTCACGGCGGCTGCCGCGTAATGGGATTTAAGACGTGAGTTACCCGGGGTTTGTTTCACTATAATTATGTTGCTGTAACTAAATTAAACAAGTCGAATAAGTAGTCTCCATCAAATGAAAAACAACACGTAGAATGTGAAGCTTCATCCGCATTCGGCCTGAGGCGATTCTTTGCATTTAGCACGCTGAGACACCATATTAAAATAACAGCGGCGGCATCACATAATTGAAGGCCTTTCACGAAGGCCTGCTGCTATTTTTATATATTATCTGTAATTAACTGTCTTATGTACAGCAATATCTTTGGATATGAACTAAAGAGCAAAACGAATCAGGCGTCTTGGACTGAAATAAGTTCTCTTTTTTTATTTTCAAAAGCACACTCGTTCTGTAAATTAACCTCCCGGTATGTACATACACGCTTGTAAAGCTTATATCACCTTGACACTTCCTAAACATATTCCGCTGCCAGACACAGACAAAATATCTGTAATACGTAACTCTAAAAGTTCGAGGTATAAATATTTGCCGGGCGAAATCCTGTCGAAATTTATGTTGTCAGAAATTCCACTAATTGGACGTCGTAAATATTGGAAAAACTTTTACGGGCATCCATAAAAATAGAACAAAAAGGATAAAGCGATGATACAGTTAAAGAAAAGTGCTTAGTTTGCCCTCAAAAATGTGGGCCCAAACACATAAGTCTTGCCCTACCCTCGGGGCCGCGACCTTCCGCTGATCTATTGGCAACTAACTTCACTGAGAAATATTTTACTCTTGAAACACTTTAGTGATGCCAAGAAAGCTTATAATATTTTTAAAGTTGTCAACTATTTCGTTATTTCAAAATGAAACATTATTTGGTTTGTATGGTGCTTCTAGTTAAAACCGCTCTGCTATTTTGTCAGTTGCCTTTTGCACTTCATGCGGACATGACGCTTTCCAACAACGTTGGAAACATTTATAAGGAGCTCGAATTCCTTACATAAATTTTACAGATTTTTGTCAGATGTTTTTATTTTTCAGTAGAAAAACAAGCTAAAATCTAGCTTATCGCAAAGTCCCAAGCGAAAAAAAACTACAAACTACTCTTTGTATACTTGGAATCTGTAAAATAGTTTAGTTATCTTTTGTTTCCTATAACATGCACCTTACACCTTTTTTTTTAATTTAACCTTTTTGTTTTTCCTTTTGTACAATAAAGAGTATAAACAAACAAACATGCATTTGAACACGTCCACAACTGAATATCCAGACCCAGTGGAACGGAAAGTCTATAATTAAATTCCATATAAGCTACAATCGACTATTCCCAGTCACTTAATCTCCACTAATTCCGTTATTCGAACAAAATGCACTCCAGTCGGAATTAGACTTCTCGTTTCACAGGCAATAAATTTAATAGACCCCGACTGCGCATACGACGCGACGATTTAGGGATAGCTAAAAGGACATGACTCGTAGAGTCGGCAGCGACGTGCAATGCCGCTGTGAATTTTCAATCAAGGAATTGAAGATTCGTAGGCGACATGCAGAACTATTAGTAAATTTAAAGATTTTGGCATGAGTAATGGGTTAAAAATGTTTTAGGTCATATATAATGTTATCTAAGCTTTATAGCAACATTATCTGTACGTATAGTGCCGATATTCTCCGAGGTACCGTGCTGTTATGTTACTTACAGACAACGGGATTTGTTACTTTAGGCCAACGAAACAAAGTTGCATAAAAAGCTACTTAATGATATTTTATTAACCCCTTTATTCATCAACACCGGTTAAGCTTCTGTATATTGTGTTATCTGCCATTATGATATTTATCTTTGTCAGACAAGCCATTCTTTTTCGTATAATGAGTTTGTAACTTGTATGGTTAAGGTGGGTAAGTAATTAATTTTTGTTTGACTATAATGTGATACTAATTTTATTAAAAAAAGGTGTGTTTTCCCACTAGTTCCATTGACAGTACTATTTTAGAACTCTATTATAGTAGGTACTGTCAATGGAACTAGTTGGAGCACACAAAAAAACTACAAATAGTACGTTCAAAGTTCTTACTCAGGTCATTTGAAAATATCACTGTTTTTTTTATTCGACTGGATGGCAAACGAGCAAGTGGGTCTCCTGGTGGTAAGAGATCACCACCGCCCATAAACATCTGCAACACCAGTATTGCAGATGCGTTGCCAACCTAGAGGCCTAAGATGGGATACCTCAAGTGCCAGTAATTTCACCGGCGCTGTCCACACCGAAATACAACAGTGCAAGCACTGCTGCTTCACGGCAGAATTAGCGAGCAAGAGGGTGGTAGCAATCCGCGAGGACTTTGCACAAGGTCCTACCACCTGCAAAATATGACTTCATAAAACATTTTCTTAATGACGAGTATAAATATTGTCATAACCTTAGTATGCTGACCGTACTTCCTGATGATGATGACTAAGTTAACACATAACGCTTACTCGTAGGTGGTCTGTTTTATAAATGAATGATTCAGGTGGATTCTTGTTCACAACAACTTCGAAGGTCTTTGTGTAGTAAATCCTATTACCGAAAACTTTAACTAAGAGACACAGTGAACTGATCCACAGACTTAGAGAAATATGATTTGTTACGAACGCAAAGAGTAGCTTTTATGGTTTGTCTTTTACTCAATCTGAATGAAAAAGCTGAATTACTCATTCACGTAAATACAGACGATAAGGAATTCAATTGCATTGAATACTTCGACAGGTTGCACAAGGTAGAATGTAACGGAACATTCGAGAATGACGATATGAACATTCTTAGCGGCCATCAGGGTAGTCTTCTCTCGTGGGAATTCAATTTCTTATTCGATACTGAACTTGTAAACCTGCATTTTATGCGTATCGATGAAGATTTGGAACATGAATATTAATATGTTCCAAATCTAGCTTAGCTTTTACCTATAATTCTATTTGCGTAGTGAATAAAACATCAGATTTTTTTAGTTATTTTTCTTTGGATCACGATATTTTTTTTATTTTATTCTTGTTTCCATTTTCTTACAATCTAACTTAAAAATAAAGTTTTCACCTCAAGACAAACACATAATGCATAATCTTGTTTAGCATATATGTAATTTAGCCGAATTTTGATAGGCCGAAATCCTGTCCGAATCTATGTCCGAAAATAAATTACCTAATTACTATTGATGACTAGAAAAATAGGTTATTAAGGTTAGAATTGTATTTGTACTGGAACGAATAGCCACCAGTAAAAGAGGCACGGGCATAAAGAAACAAACATAATCCTACGAAGGTAAATAATATTTGCTTTCCAGACATAAAATTGGTGTTACATTAAGTATGCAAAAGTAAATTTATGCGTAAGTAATTTTCAGCCTAAACAATATTCGGAATTCACAAATTATGCGTAAAGCCCATTCGACTTACATTGGTTATGCGTAAGAGAATTCTGCATAAACTGTTATGCGAAAACAGTTTCGGCATAAATACTGTTATGCGTAAACAGATTATGCAAAATAGAATTATGACATAAAAAATATGCGTAAAAAAGGGGAACCGTCTGCCAAATCTCAAGTTACTAGCTTTAGTAGTTTCGGCTGGGCTATGATTGATTAATCAGTCATTCAAGAGAAATTCAAAGCATAATATATGAGTATATTTCTACCATTAATTTGGTATTCCGAAACATATTACAAACATATGTCATCTAATACGTTTTTAATGTCTAAAGTAAAATATAATGTGAATATTTGGGTTTGACCCGTGCAGGCGTGCACCAGCCGTACTGTGCGGCTAATTTTATGTTACGTCTTAGAATTTCTAATTACACTTAACTTCTATAAACACCTATATGTATGTTGCTATATATGCAACTACTAAGTTATATGTTTATGTTAAATGTGTTAAGTTTTTCTTTTTATTAATGTTTAAATGTAGGTATCTACATATTGTTTAATATTTTTTTATAGATTTTGTAGCTCATAATTAATATGTTAAAATTTTGCATGCCTATGAGGCAGATCATAGTGTAGTTATATATATAACTTGTTAACTGTGGTCTTGCAATAAAAATATTTCATTTCATTTCACCTCATATTCATCATCATCCCGGCCTAAATACGTCCCAACGCAGCAGCGCAGCAGCAACTGCACTCTTTCATGGTCTCCTCATGTGTGCAAGGTTGGCAGGAGGGCGTTTGCTGCGGTGGGATCTTTAAGACTGCTTTAGATTTTTTTACATTTTGCTACCAAGATTGCGCTTGCTCAAACTTTACTGCGCCCTATTTTTGACTATACTGACGTTTGTTATCCCTATCTCTTAGAAGAGCAGCTTAATAAGCTTGAGCATTTTAAAAATCTGTGCATTTGGTTTATATTTGGTCTACGTAAGTTCGAGCATGTCTCTAACTTTCGATCATAGCTCAAGTGGCTCCGAATCTGCCTTCGCCATAACTCTCTTTAACCCTCCGTCCGGTCCGGTCCGGGTCCGTTGCCTAGTAGGGAATTAGTACCTGTCAAGCTGACCTAAATTGGCAGACACTTCGATGACTTCTATAGGAAGTAAGATAACGTGTCAAACGAATGTCAGAGACTAAAAATGAACCTGCAACTCCACGCTACCTCAAAGAGCGATATAGGTAACTTCTATTCGATGCTCTCAGAACTTTCTTCATACCGTGCCTCTTTCTAACTCCAAATTCTACGTCTATTCTTATACTGTCCCGGCTATTCGGTTGTGGAATTACTTAACGATTAGGTACTTACGACGCGCAAAATCATTACCACTCTTCAAGTCTATGCTTAAGGAGCTTAAGCATAGACTTGAAGGACTTATAGTTTACTTATATGTATGTTGTTGTTTATCCCTCTGTTTATATTTGTTTTAGACCTGTATTGTATGTACTGTTGCTTATTTATGCATATATTTATATGTGTAAATGTATTTTTATTATTTTTTGTATTTTCTGATCTGCTGTTGAAAATGCACCTGCTATAATTTAGTCCTTATTTATTTTTGTAAAAAGGTTGCCTGGAAGAGATCGCTTTTAAGCGATAAGGCCGCCTATTGCTTACCCTGTAATCTTTCTCTCTGTGTAGGTACGTTTCTGTATCGCATACTATTTATGGTGTACAGTCAAGTGCACAAATAAGTATCTATTCGAACCACTCAAAAATATGTTACTACGGCCTTATTGCGTCGGAATAAGTCTGAGGTACTTATTTTTGAAACTGAATAAGTTCATATTTTTATACTTGACTGTACAATAAAGAATCATTGTATTGTAGACGAAATTGGCTATATATGACCACCTCACTAGGCTCTGCTTGTTACCTGTGCCTGTGTATTAATAAAATACTCTATCACACAGTACGTGTATAAATTATACTTTCTGATCAAGTATTGACCAATATGTGTGTCATAATGTCAAAGGACGATTTGTATTTAATGTAAGCAAATAAATTACACCCAATGTCCAACCTGATTACAAATGTCAGCTAAGCAATACCTTTTAAAACGCCGTTAGTCCTCTTTATCGCTTTGTAAATAACACGTACAAAACAACTAAAAAGTAGACATAAAACATTATATCGGTATTTCGTTTAAACATTCAGCTAACGTTCTAGAAAGCATTAAGTATGACAAGCGACACAGCTGATCCTAAGACCGTACCCTGCACACGAAATTACATTCGGATTCTGAACAAGTAATCAAGACAGACTTCGATGCACATCTGTGCCTCCAGAGCACGAGTAGCAACAAAATATATTCTCTCAGTGCATGCCAGTCCCAACTCTAATAGTGGGACTTAAAAGCGTCTGAATACGCAATACCAGTGCGCCGGTAATGTTAAAAGGATTAAGAATCGGACCTCGTGAAGACTCGATCACACATTATCAGAGGGATGCTCATAGTAACTCATTTGTTCGAATACAGTATACAATAAGATGACATTCGCTATAAAAGGGGTGACTAATCCAAACTACTGCAGGGTCTGTGACAAATGGAAACGTAAAACTTTGTGACGTTTTAATAACGGAAATACTCGAGTGATGGACGTTTTTGTAAAGTGATACATTTCTACCAATTTTTGTCTAGGACCGGGGGGGGATTAAATTATTGTGAGCAATTCACATGTGCCTTAATAAAACATTTTAAATAGCAATGAATAAGTTTCATCATATAACTGTTTAACAATGACTATGACAGATACAACACAAATAAAACGAACTCAAAACAATAGGCATCGGTCCATAGAGCGTACGAGATATGTACACGCGAACAGACAAAACTATTATTTAAAAACTGGATCACTGGCACATTTGATTGCTGATGTGATGATATCATGTTTGACAAGCGTGAAAATAACAATGTCTAGTTTCATAGTAGCTCCAATTATACAACGGTACCTAACCTATTCAGTTAAAAAAGCTCCAAAGCGTGATATGTACTCGTCCATCGAGGGTTCCGTAACTCGATTTCAACAGTAATCCACTTGTCAACTTCTCTTAGAGTTCCAATTACTTCTTACTAATTAGTCTTAGTTAGCGAACTTCTGAATCGGCAGATAATTATTGCCGTAACGTAAACCTTCGGCTTTGGAAGTCTGTAATTTACTGATCCTCTCGCCTTTTTACAAGATAAAAATAACTACGTTTTTATTCAAAAGACACTGAATGAACGTTTTAAATAACACTGCCCTTAATTATCTATCAGACTATTATAATGTGGTTGTTAATTGACAAGACATTCTGCCTTGGCATCGTGAACCCTAATTTGAATACATACTGTTCCAGTAACAACATGTTGTTAAAACAACATCATAATCAAATGCCACGATAGCGGTCGTAGCAATTAAGCCCGCTGGGGCAGATATAGCCATCACCAATCTCGCTTGACCATCGACAATAATACAAGGAAGACTTTGTCTCAGCTCTGCTTTTCATCGAAATAATTTTTCCTTTGATCCAGTGACCTTTTTGCTGACCGCAATAAATGCCTCGCTAAAGAGATAAAAGTAAGTTCGATTCCTTTGTGCCAGAAGTCGGTCAAGTGACTTCAAATGTAATGAAAATCTTTTGCTTGTGCAGGGAAATTCATTACTGGTTTAACAATGTTGCTCAGCCTCGTAAATGGATGAATGTGAAATCTTCACCGTCGCTTTTTGCTCAGGGCGTTGTGTTATTTAGCTAACAAATATTTTAATTGTTTTCCACCGCTTTGGAAACGTTTATTTTACGACGTTGTAAAAAGCCACCCTTCGCGTATCATAAAGTCTTAACTATAGCTTATCTATTCATAATGTTATGTGCCTTTGTTGCGTTAACATAACTAATTTATGTAAATTTAGGTCCTAAATTTTCAACAGTAAAATCGTACAAACCTGGGAGTGTAACGTCTTGCTGACATTATTTTAAGTTTAAGTCGCGCTATCAATTTAAATGTCGAAAGTACTGCCCATGCAGTATTGGAGCGTGCCAGTGCGGTATCGAACAGATTTGTCGATATGAGTTTCAGTGTTCAATTCTCATGCACTAGGTATAAGCAGTTGCTGACTGACCTGTACTGGCCTCAAAGTAGGTCAGCAAATTGATCGGCAGCAGTCAATGCGTAATTTCCAGATTTTGCCAAAGGAATTTAGATTATGATTGGTCGATTTAACATTACCGTGTGACGTAGGTACTTAAACTGAGGACAGTTTAAAATGGTTTAGGATAGTTTTACTAATTTGATAGTTATTGTTATATTATGACTTGGTAATTAACTAATTTTGTGTTTTTCATTGTTATAAATTAATTTGTTATAAGTTAAGATATCTTAGGTTGGTTCTTTTTTATGTACGTAAACTCATAATTGTACAAAATAATGTAAATAAATTAAACTTAGAGATATTTAGGCTGAGCACTATAAAAAAATTGTGTAAATATATCAAAAAAGTTTAAAATATCTCGTTTAAATTTTAAGGAATTTTTCACATTCTTTTAACACGTTCATTACTTCCTGTAGAAGTTGTTGGATTATCTGTCTCAAATTAAAGTGAGCTTGACATGTACCTACTGATTCGCGTACCTGCAGGGCTACTACGAACTCGAAACTCGAAGTTCGTATCGTACCGTCCCTCTCGCTCTCGTATTAAATAGTATAAGTGTCAGAGGGAGCGCACGACACTAACTTCGAGTTTCGAGTTTCGTATTAGCCCTGCTGGATCCACTTACGCTACGATTACGAAAGTTCAGGTCAAAACTCTCTTGTTGAATTCCTAGACTAATTTTGAATTTGTGTCAAAATTACGTACTTTTTAGGCACTTTTTAGGGTTTCAAGTTTAGAATAAAGCCCTATTTTGACGACGCTAGAACTCGCATGCGAGTTGTGCAGCTATACATTGCGGACTATTGAGGGACATTGAATTCAGTTGTTCAAACGAATACCGCAATCTAGTGAAACTCGCATGCAAGTCCGCGCACCGTCTAAATGGGACTTAAGGAAACTTTATGATCGCATTTCGTTCATTCAAATTAAATTTAAGCAACAAATCTATCGGGAATCACACAAAACTGATGTTACTTTCTCTAAACCAAAGTCACATAGGGATATTTCCTTAACCGCAACTTTATAAATCATTTTGATTAGTCACGTGTAAATCAAGCGAGGGAATCGGGTCACAATATTTAAATGAAATATAAAGATGACACATCCAAGAGGCCGCCAAGACACTTTTTGCTGACGTGATGAAAATCACATCTGCGGTTTTTAATATAACTTTGGAGTTTGGTATTACTTTTCCTTTGAGCAGCGTGACACATGATGTTTGACGAAGATAAAAGGAATGCCCATAAAAGTTTTTAACAATAAGAAGTTTCAATGGACAGTTAAGTATGTACTACGTGATGTAATATACTTATACTTGACCGTGTCCAGCATAAAGCTTACCTTATGTTGGGTAAGATAATGGAGACGATTATTTTCACAAAGCTCTGTCATTTGCTATTGGAAAGCACAAAACGTTGCGGTTTTGCGGTATATGCCCAAAATAGTTACCAGCATTACTGCGACCTGAAATCACATATTACTGTCAAATCCCAGTGTATGATAAATTCCATAAACTGGGGGTAACCACCGCACTACGAGGTCCGGGGATTCATATGCGGTCAGAGTAAATAAAGTGAGGTTCAAAGACTTACGACGTAATCATATAAAATAATTTATGAAACGCGACTTGATTAAAAAAAACAATTTGGTTACTAAAAGGACAAATCTTGTTACCATGGATTTGCAACGTGGCCGAAACTCGTCTATACCAGCAGCGTCACGACCACGGGTAGGTACATTGAAGAAATTGCCGACCAATCTGTCAATCTATCGGGAGCACATTATAGCTTATCTTCGCTTACATCATTCAGAAAATACAGCTTTATTCATTTTTTGATTATAGAATATTCACTTCGTTGCTAACACGAGTTACTGGCACAGGATGTTCAGGAACCTCACCCGATGCCTTCTAGATTACGGCCTTTGAACCTTGCAGTTCAGAAACTTGAGACCCTACAGTGGGCGGAGGAAAATTTAATGTCACCTACGCTTTATTTACTACGGACGATATGCTTACCTAATGATGAGAAATAAGTCAATCACGCTGCTTCAAGGATTACCTACTTCTATTTCTTTAATTTCAGTGTAAAGAACGCATACAAAAGAAAATATAAAATATACATTTTTTTTGCAGGTGGTAGGACCTTGTGCAAGGTCCGCCCGAATTGCTACCACCATCTTGCTCGCTAATCCTGCCGTGAAGCAGCAGTGCTTGCACTGTTGTGTTTCGGCGTGGAGAGTAAGACAGCCGGTGAAATTACTGGCACGTGAGGTACCCCATCTTAGGCCTCTAGGTTGGCAACGCGTCTGCAATACCCCTGGTGTTGCAGATGTTTATGGGCGGTGGTGATCTCTTACCATCAGAAGACCCACTTGCTCGTTTGCCATCCAGTCGAAAAAAAAATATATTTCCTAAGCCTACCTCAAAATCCGCAGTGTCCACACAAATCAAATGCCTTTGATTAGAGACCTTTTTAAAAAGAAATGTACCCAAGCAAAGGCGGGGGCGGTCATTCTAATAAAAGAGTAACTTGATTGACAGACAACGCCCAGACTAAACCACTGTAGCTTGAAACATCCTTGGAGATTATAGAGATGCACAAAGGGGAATTTTCCAAAATTCCTACCCTTTCCAAAAGCCAGCCTTTTCTATAGTTTTCCGTCAGAGCAAAGCTATGGGCATTAGTTTTTTTCATTAAAAAAAATCTTTTAGAGATCGACAACCGCTCATAAGTTTACAATGCTTCCTGTACATTGATTGTCTACGTATCGTTTATTAAAGCTCTGTTAGCAAGTTCCGCATCAAATAGTTAGAGAAGCTGAGTACTGCGACTGCGCGATAAAACGCTTAGTCGGAATAGCTGCGGTCGGTGATGCTCCGAGTTTGCGAATCGCTTTGCAACTTCTTACCGCTTGGCGCAACTGAGGAGCAATAGCATGCGGCTGTGTACTGTGTATATGTATATTTATTTTCATCACACTTGCTCGTAAACAGTGTCAAAACATGAAGGCTACCTTGATTGCAACCCCCCAAAATAAAACCCTCGACCTTAATGTGCTTGTCATGAAACCCGTGGTCGGTAAATGAGTCATTGCCCGTACACATTTTCTTTTCATGAAGCCCAAGGTCGGTAAATGAGTCCGGGCCCGTACTGGAGCGCGCGCGCGCTGCTGCGCATGGTGCAGCAGCAGGACCACATGCACACGTGGCTCAGGCACATGCTGAGGAACGGGGAGGGCGGCGCTGCCAAGAGCGCAGCCTAAGTTATCGCGAATATTTGGAACAATTATATTTTTTCTTTTAGAAATATAAAATTATACTCGCAAATGTGATGAAAAACATTGTATGTCGCACGGGCGGTACTAGAATTACGAACATCGACTCATTAAAGCCCTCAGTCTTCGACTTCGGGCTTCGAATAGACTCTCGTTCGTAATTCCTTATTTACCGCCCTTAAGACACAATGTACTATTTTTCCATCGTATTTTGTCGAATATGTTCATACTTATATTGCCTTCTCAATTACCTTCACTAAATTTCAGTAAGCTAGTTGAGAAAGCAAAATAAATACGAACTTTTCCGAATATAAATATACGATGGCAAAACATTATTCACTACATTTATTACTTTCTGGAACTAGTGGGAGCACACCAAAAAAAAAACTACAAATAGTTACGTACGTTCAAAATTCTTACTCAGGTCATTTGAAAATACCACTGTTTTTATTTGACTGGATGGAAAACGAGCAAGTGGGTTTCCTGATGGTAAGAGATCACCACCGCCCATAAACATCTCCAACACCAGGGGTATTGCAGATGCGTTTGCAGACCTAGAGGCCTAAGATGGGATACCTCAAGTGCCAGTAATTTCACCGGCTGTCTTACTCTCCACGCCGAAACACAACAGTGCAAGCTCTGCTGCTTCACGGCAGGATTAGCGAGCAAGATGGTGGTAGCAATCCGGGCGGACCTTGCACAAGGCCCTACCACCTGCTGTTAAGGATGTTATCGCTCATTAATTCATTATTTTTGTGCAAATTTTCAGTTCACTTGTAATATTTATGGGGGTCAAACCTTACAATTGGAATTTATCCCACTTTTACTATATTACTCTTATTTATGTGTAGGTAGTTCACATGACGACTGTACAAACAAAAAGTACCTACAGTCAGTCAGCAATTAAAGCTTGCTTTAATTTTTTTAACAAAAATTGCATCGATTGCAGTGGGAGCTCGACGAATTAATACGCTCAATCACGGCTGCGTCAACGAACCGTATACCGGTCGGTGTGAATAGTGACATTTTGTACGTACTTACTAAGTACGTACAAAATGGCGACTCAACAGACCCCGTTCTCAAGCGGGCAGTTTGGAAGCTACCTAACATTCATGTCAGCCGAAAGACGTCCACTGCTGAACATAGGCCTCCCCCAAGGCTCTCCACTCAGACCGGTCTTGTGCTTTCCGCATCCACCGCGATCCCGCGATCTTAACCAAGTCGTCGCTCCATCTTGTTGGAGGCCTACCGACAGCTCGTCTCCCGGTCGGCGGACGCCATTCGAGAACCTTCTGGCCCCATCGGCCATCAGTCCTGCGAGCATTATTGATGTGCAATTTTATAAAAAACTTTTTTTTAATTGAGTTTTCAGATAAATTTTGGAGTTCTTCTTACATAGCTAGAACGTCGAGACTTGTATAGTTTGTATTGCGCATCACTAATGATAGGTAGCCACCAAACTGCTCGCTTGATAGCGGGGTATTCATCAATCACACCCTCTTGTTACCCTTGCAGTCCAAATAATTATGAGCACCACAAGCAATATTGCTTTTTGTACTTCATCATCATCATCATCAGCCGGAAAAAGTCCTCTGCTGAACAAAAGCCTCTCCCTTAGAACGCCACAATGAACGACAATTTGCCACTTGCATCCACTGTTTTCCCGCAACTCTCACGATATCGTCAGTCCACCTGGAGGGAGGCCTGCCAACTTGTACTTAGCATCTACTAAAATAATCTTTGTTAGTAAATTATGAAATATGATCTACTGCGGTTTTTCATGCTTTAGACTTAGGTATTGAAGGTCCAGACCCAGATATATGTGTCAAATAAATAAATAAAGCTTTCTTTTTCTACTTTTCATTTTCATCTTTTTGTATTCTTTGAAATAAGTGAGACATAAATGCAGTTTTTCTTACTTCTGACATACGAAAGGTAAACTACGAACTGATAATCTGTTAGTTTATGACTTACGCCAAATATTTAGCCGACCTTTTGTACATTGTTACGAATAAAAGGTCGGTTTTGTTGGCTCGTTATGTTTATCGCGCTGCAGTGGCTAAAGTTTTCTTTGACGCATATTTCTGCACTGACGCGTTGGGAATATTTGACGTAACAATTTATAAAACGGATTATATTTTAAGATTCTCGAGCATTGACCATGAATCGGAAGACACAGTGTTGGAGAGAATTGCTAGTAATCGAAGGATGTAGTGGTCGTCTCTTTGGGGGAGGACTTTGTTATACATTTAATGTTTTCCGGCTGATGATGATGATGATGTTTACACTGAGCCTTACGATAAATCCAGATAAATCTGACGTTATATTATCTAATCTAACGCACTTGCGCCATTTCTTGCTGTCAAACGGAACAACAAAATGGAAGTAGACAGCGATGCCAGCGGGTTATGACCGGTAACAATATTGAATCCATGGATAGTCTTCCTTACCAACATTTATACCCATCAATAATATTACATGTAAAAAAATGCGCAACGCAGTTTTTATATTGCAATTTTATATCACTGCTGAATGTCCCATGCAAGGAGACAGATTGTAATAAGTAACTAATTGTAAGTACTAAATTATAAGTAACTGATTTAAAAAAAATGTGTGATAGGTCATTAAATAAAGGTTTGAAATTCATTTCATTTAGAGCGGTTGCTCTCAATTGAATATGTTTGTTTTTTGTTAAGAAAATTTGACTTAGTGATTTATATCATAAAAATAAATGACCCGTGGCCTTTTTTGTAATTTATACATCTATAGGAGTAGAACTACTTGTATACCCAAAAAACACTCAAAAAATATCTATTATTTAATTTTTTGAGTTATTACCGTTTTACTACGGAACCACTGTTTTTTATTTTAATATTTTGTGTTGTGTATACTAGTTGTGAGTTAAGTATATAAAAAAGTCAAGTCAAAATAGCTCAAGAACAGATGTTGCCTTATCCAGCTACGGCCTTTGTAAGTAAATTAAGAACTTGTAATATACCTATAGAAATGAAAATCTTTGCCGCCAGATAAAGAGCATAAAACACTTCGGCTTTCTGAAACTCATGCCGTTCAATCTTTTATTTTTTATTGTAAAGTTTGGAAATCTTGAAATGGCTCTTAAAGTTTTAAATTTAGTTACTTTGTCGTTTATGTCAATCCCTTTCAATCCAGACCAGAAAAAAAGTCAATATCAAAACAATTAAATTCAGTCAGCGATAGAAGACTGGTCCAAAATCGAGGAGCTTGAAATAAAACCCTAACAGTTGCACGTTAAAAATCACAATTTACGGTGCTAATTATTTATTATATGTTTAAGAATTCAGCCCTCCACACATACGTAACAACTTGGCTAGGGCACGCTCCGGCAAGCATCAGTTAAGCCGGCAATACATCAACCACAATGGGCCGTACTTACAACCAGTGATTACCCCACCACGATATCATCTCGCTACCGAAGAACCGTATTCAAACACACTCAACTACTATTTCAAACTCCAGCCCTTTCACACGTCAGAAGTTAAAAAAGGACAACAGTCAGGGTTTCAAGTATCGGTGAGTTGAATCGCTGACACGACTATCGCCACTCGAGTGAAGTTGAAGAGTGCTTCAATAACGTGACGTAACATTGTTAGTCAAGCTTTGGTTTTTTATAGGTGATTTAAGCTTTACGTGGGCTTTCTGCTGTCACAGTTGAAATTTCAATGTCAATATGAATGAAATAATATTCTTTTGTTCCTGTATTAAATCCACGAATGATAATTTCACAGAGCATATAAAAAAAACTAAAAATAAAAAAAGTTTTATGTTTTTGCTAAGAATTTAATTTTCAATACTTACAGGCTTTTTTGTTGACTGTACTTTTTATTGAGTGCACTTGCATTATCATAGAAAGTACGTTATCGTACCAAATTTCAAGTCGATGCCATTATTTAAACGTTGAGGAGTTCCGTCCTGCGGAGACGAACTTAGCCGGACCATCAGAACACACACTTACATAAATTTCACGACAATCTGATTACTGAAAGTGGGTCAAAATAAACTTGCAAGATTTGACCCAACAAACAGAGTAAGTTAAATAAAAACTTGTAAAAATCCATACATTTTGCTATTTTGGAAAGCGGTATAACTAATGTAATGTATACAATTAAAATACTTAAATGCTTACTTAAAAACATGTTTGGCTAATCAAAATTAAATTTCCACGATTCCAATTAAATAACATATATGTATCAATAACACATTTAGGTTCAGAATCAATAACATTTTTAACATACATTTTCTCAAACATGACATGAATATTGACGTTATGTTATAAATAGGCCGAGAAGGATCGCGCTGTAGGCGCTGCGGCTCGCCTGCCTGCGCGCGGTCACTCTAGCGGCCTGCAAAGAGATTTCATACATCTCCAGGCCGCTGGCCGGCAATGCGACCGTCTTTTCTTTAGCGCGCGCTCTCCGGCACCTCCGCGTGCCACAGCACTACCGCCCGCAGCCGCCGCGCCAGCAGCCAGCGCGACATGCGCGCGCGCAACCAGCCTAGCGTCCCGCCATGCTTGATTTCTTGTTTTTTTTATTTTATTTCATGTCATGTTTGAGAAAATCACTATGGAACGTGGGGTTGCCGACCTCGCATCCCTATCCGCTTCCGTCTATATCTGCTTAGCCGGCAAACCCCTACTTCCCGGCCTCTACAGTAATGTACTATTATATTTGCTAATTATTTACTTTGCGTGACTGTAATTAGTTGTCCATTTTCGCGTATATTTTCACAACATGTATTAAATGAAAAAGGTTCCACAAATTACTCCAGAGTTATTTCACCTCGCAGCGGTGAACATGTTTATTACCGACGCAATTACACCATCCCACTTCCACAGGCAACTTTAAGGTGCGATTACATTTGCTCTCCATACAACATTCGGGTAACTTAATTACTTAGCACGATTTAGAGGATAAACACTGAACATTATTAGGGATTAGGATTAAAAAACTGTATTTGCGCTATTGACTGTGGGATCTAGAACGTTAGCTCTTACTTCATGCATCATTTACTGTCTCGACTGTTAAGAGACGGATACACTGTTAAATTATTTAGTTGTGTCAAATACAACAAAATACAATACAATTGCCTATTTCTAATATTGTTTTTATTTGCAATACGCTTGCTCAACGAAATTTAAGATATTTTTAAAAATAAATAGGTTTTCATACACAAAATTGCACCTCATTCAAAAAAAGCACCTCAATAGCAACTAGACCACCAGGGGTGGATTCTTCAAACCAACTACAATTTTTAGTTGGGTTCTCTCATCAGAACATCGTTTTTCCGAACTATTGATAGATTTTTATCGACGTACATAAGTACTCGTTATAGTTAAATAAATAATAATAGTTTACATTATCACAAGAAATGAAAAGGCGCACTTGCCAAAGAGATGTTCAAATGTGAAGAAAATTAAGGCCAAGTACCATTTTAAAAATCTTATTCAGTAATGAATACCTAAGAATATTTTTAAATGCCAAATCCATTGACTATTAACTTTCAGCCTCCGAATATGAACTAGGTGACCAAATGTAACCGCACCTTTACTTGGGCATCCCAAGTTTTTAAGGAATTCGTGTTATTCACGGACTTAGACGAGATGACCTCGACCAAAAGACTAGTTGCGGGACATGGAATTTGCTGAAGATGCTAGATTAGATTATTAATTTAACTCCCGAATAAATTTTACAAAAACGACCAAACTGGTATTGCAAGTGCTCGATGTTTGGCAGAAAGTCTGGTCTACTAATTCAATTAACTCTATTGCTATACACCATATGCTATACTGCAAGATTTTCGTCGAGCAAATAGAAAAGCCTTATGTTTGTTAACTACCGACTACCTACTTATGTTTGGTTTGAGTTCATTACACTATATATTTTCTCAGTAATATAATTGTAGTGTCTGTCGATAGGTAAAAGTTTTGTTCGTTGCTGCCCAGCCACGACCCATGTAAGCTCGTACCATGACTTACTAAACTAAAACTAAAATATTAATGCATGATAAAATTTAAATGTCCAATTGATGGGTTAAATATAGAATAAAGTCTACCCAATATAACTTTGCCGCCAACGGCTAACAAAAGTTCAATGTATTATTAACAGTAGAATATCGACAGTGGATAAGTTTATCATATCTGATATTGTTAGTTCACTAACTGAATTGAAATATCTTCCAACAAACCGATGTAATTCAGCAGACAAAGAGAATAAAATTCCAGTACTGACTAGACTAGATAAGATACTACGAGAGCGACATGAAGACGAAGGCTAGACTCCTATAATGAAGTTACAAGATTCTATTTCAAATGTAATAACAACTAATTCGATCTCGATGTATTTTCTGTCTTTAAATAGTTTTATCTTCAATGTCAAGTTTCATGCTATTTTCAGTAATAAATCAATAATGGATACGTAGTGATGGTCTTATTTTAATCAGCATATATTTTGATTTGTACATTAAAATACTGTAAAACAATCGTTGCATCAAATTAAAATTGTTTTTTCGAGTATTTTTGTATTTTTATTTTAACTCCAAATTTTGTTACTTTTACGGTCACCTGTAAAATCCACAGCGAAAATACAAACTGAAAAATAGATGCACAGAAAGACCAGAAAAAGAGACCAGCGCTGGGAATCGAATCCAGGCCCTCAGCATTCCGTGCTGCGTGCTAAACTCGTACCATTACACCGGGTGCCGTTCAAACGTCATACAAACTTTTAGCATAATTTCATTTTACTTCGTTCAAGAATCATAATATTAATTTAGCATAAAACGGATTTCATATTATTACCGAGCATAAGCTTTAAATAATATAATATTCATTATGCTGCATGACTATTATACAGTACTTTAATATGCATAAGACAATCATGCTACTTGAATAATATGATTTAAGAAATTCGGCAATTCGTTTATATGCATATTGTTTTCATACGTTCTCAATATTTCGATAGATTGAAATTTTTATATTTGTGTTATGAGAAATGAAAATTTGCAAATCGTTCTTATGACAAACATTACACACCTCGTTACACCACCACTGGACAGGAGTATAGACACAAATTTCTTCTATGCACCACATATCTCAGCTTGTTTGTTTCTTATTTAGTCACTTAACCAGCGACACTAGCGACATCTATGCTTTAGCCCTCATCGAGAAACTTTCAGCACCCCATCGGAACTAACCGCTCACCCGGACAAGAGATGTCGCTATTAAGCAATCAAATTAAGATTGGTTTTGGGAGTCTTTTTGAAATAAAAAATACGAAAAGAATGCTGAGGTTCGATTTCCAGCGCTGGTCTCTTTTTCTGGTTTTTCTGTGCATCTATGTTTCAGTTTGTGTAATCTTTGCATCTTCGATTATAGCGTACGGTCAAGGACTTTAATTCATGAACCCCCATAGAACCATTTCACAGTAAACGTCATAGTGACATCGCATTAATTAACAAGGAAAATGTTAATGACTTTTCCTTTGAAAGGTTCCATGGTGGCTGATGAATTAAAGTCCTTGACCGCACCTACTTAATTTTATACACTGTATGTAGGTAAGTGTGCCATTGAATTTCAGTGAGGATATTAAGAACTTAAAATTAAAAAGCCGTGGTGCTCTCAAGCAGAGGATCATGGATCAACCCAAGCTCGCACCTCCGCAAAAATGTGCGAAATGACTTATGAGATTTACCATGAGCCTTACGGTGAATGAAAACATCGTGAGCAAACACGCAAACCTGCGAAGCAATTCAACGATACGTGTACAGTTCCCAATCCACACTCCACTCTACGCCACTCTCAAATCCACTCATTCTGAGTGGAGGCCTATGGCCACTAGTGGCACGAGTGGCTGGAATGGTGATGATGATGGAGAACTAGACCTATAGCTAAGGTACAAAAACTTATAGCTAACAACCAACATTTCTTACATGTTGCGTGTTTGTTGCAGGTGGTAGGACCTTGTGCAAGGTCCGCCCGGATTGCTACCACCATCTTGCTCGCTAATCCTGCCGTGAAGCAGCAGTGCTTGCACTGTTGTGTTTCGGCGTGGAGAGTAAGACAGCCGGTGAAATTACTGGCACTTGAGGTATCCCATCTTAGGCCTCTAGGTTGGCAACGCATCTGCAATACTCCTGGTGTGGCAGGTGTTTAGGGCGGTGATAATCTCTTACCATCAGGAGACTCACTTGCTCGTTTGCCATTCAGTCGAATAAAAATAAAAAATAAATGTATTTCGCAATTATATAACAACATTATTCAAGGCACTTAATAGCCACATTCATAACAAATTCATGATTCAGTTATACGCTCACAATATCAAACTTTAATAGAACCAGGTGGTGATCTAACTAAAAGTTTCCCTTTACTAGTAGCAGGCTGTATGTAATTAATACAGTGTGCCAACTTTCCAAGCCGGATGCGACGACATGAATATTCTACTGCTATCGGACGCGTAGTGAGTTTGAGCTATCTCTTCCACTTTGAGACACCGATGGATGTTGTGAGTTCTGAGATGGCAAGAGTCACTTCAAATATGCATGGTACCTACTAATACGAGGATAAGTGACGTAAGTTGGAACTAACTTGACCGTATAGCTTACCACGAGTATGTACATAAAAGAAATTATTAGTCGAATGCTCCTCCGCGAAGTAAGGTTGTTAAATTTATCTAAGCATATCAAGTTAATCTATTCACGTGTTATTTTTTATATCCGTTAGCTTTAAGGGAACACTCAATGCAGTTAGTTTCTCCAAAACACTAGTAGCTTAACTCTTAGGTACTGTTCAAATGATACTCGTAACCAAAAATTTAAATATAAATTCTGCACAATAAAACAGAGTAAAAGTGGTACAAGCTTCTTAATTTATGACGCTTTTTAAAGTCCGTACCTAAAGTGTTTTTAATTCATGCATATTTAGCAATAGAAGGTTTAAAAGCCAGTTTTTTGGATCTCTCTTGTCTGTCACGTCAATGTCACTTGTTAAGTTTGTGAATTTTACAATTGGACCTTGAATAATAAAATAACTGAACTCATATTAAGTTTTTTTTATTTTGTCGAAGAGTTAATTACCTGGTAATTTCTATTAATGAACTGCGCTCAAAAAAAAACATAAAATAAATGGTTTTTTTTTCATGAAAATAGACAAAATCTATCTATCAGTCAAGGGAACTGAATCGCGTACCAGGGTGGAACCTTGTGCTACTAATGTCACCTTGACATCCCATACATTTGCCAAAGAAATCAAAGTGAAATTAATTATGAAAAGGTTCCACCCTGGTACGTGATTAAGTTTCCTCGACTGTACAGTCGTTCACCGAGTGTCATCATCATCATCATCATCATAATCTCAACCGCATTACGTCCACTGTTGGACATAGGGACCCCCATAGACTTCCAGTAGACCGACAATGTACCTAATCGACACTTAATTGAAATAAATGAACTTAACCTATGTCCATCTTAAAAAAAGAAGAACAAAATGTTTGTTAACAAATGGACCCAATAGAAAAAATATTTTGGTGACGCTTATTAAAAACTATCTTCAAATTGAGATTATTGACGATGCTTATATTCAGCATGCCACTTTCCTTAGTGCATTTATTAACATGGTGATTCATCAAGTAGTGATTTTACGTCTGCCTTTCAGAGTTGATTCACGCGAGATCACTTTGATAACGAACCCCTCTTTTCCCGGCCCTGGAAATTTAAGTTAAACATTAGTGAAAAGCTCGCGAATAATTATAATCTGTCCCGCAATAGGGAACCAGGCGGGGATCGGGCTAGAAGTGCACTTTGAAATAATGACGCGCCCGGTGAACTGAGATGCCACTAAATTATACGTTACTGGATACGCTGGGTGAGCTACAAGTATTTTGTTCGTTGAGTTAGCACCTTCCTTGAATAGTCAGGATTAAATTCAAGTAAATATTCTTTCACGTGTTTGTTGGTTTGGCATGAAATAATGTTTTAATGTTATTTTTTATATTTTCTTAATTAAAAGGCTACGAAATCATAATTTTAATTTTATTGCCTTGAACTAAACTACTTATACCTTGTTTTCTGCTAAAACGTTCACACAGCTGCGTCTGTGCAACACATATATGTTGTATACATACGCAGCCCTTAACAAGCAAGACCGGGTTTGGTCAAATATAACAGATGATTTATCTAATATAGAAAAATCTTAGTTTGTAGTTTGTATTATGGGTTTAAGTTTATTTTATTTTGTTTATTTTAATTTTAGTCGACATAAAAAATATATATAGAAAATTCTTGTGTCACAGTGTTTGTAACCAAACACCTCCGAAACGGCTTTACCGATTTTTATGTTTTTTTTTGTGTATATTCGATAGGTCTGAGAAAAGGACGTAAACTATTTTTCATACTTCTACGTGGACGGAGTCGCAGGCAAGAGCTAGTTAATTATATTTAAAGAAAATTTTTTGAGGCCGCTTAGAATGACCTGCTATTACTATATATACAGTGAAGAAGCTAGCACCAATAGAGAATACACTATTAGAACATAAGATAATTAACTTGATAATCAACATTGTCATTTCAAACTAGGTACAATATCTCAAAAACGGCTCAACCGATTTTAATGAAACATAGCTAAGAACTACCACAAGAAACTCGCTGTCACAAAAAACCTCATCGAAATCGGTATATGTATACGTTTGAGACCTTCAATGCCACAGACAGACAGACAAAAATTAGCGTCAAACTTATAGCTGCCCTTTTTTGCGTCGGGGGTCAAAAACAGAAAGTTGTTAAACTATTTAAACTATTTTTTCTGTCATTTCCAGTAAGATCGCGTGACCGCGGTGCAGTCACCATGCAAGTCGGGGCGGAAGACACATTGTATTTAGCCCCATCGTGCATCGCGACAAATCGATACTGCACTCGTAATCAAAGGTTTCCAAGCGCTCGGCAAATACGAGGGAGACTTGGAAGATACGTGTTTAAAAGGGGTATCTTTTCTCAGTTCGTATCGTTTAGGTACATATTGTTGACATGAATATAATATTTCCAAGTAAAGATAAAAGAATTAACATTTTTATAACTTCGATGATAAACCGCACTATAACTATAGCTCCTGGTGGCTTGCTCTTATTGTACCGTGACTGCAACTACAGACTAGCCTGTTATCTACTGCTCTTAGCTAGTTAATATAATTATTGGAACGTGGAAAGACGTAGATAGTGTAAGATACAACTAAGTGTTGCAAGCATATACGAGTACAACCTTTTTTACTGATTTTACTTTTGTTGACTTTACCTGCCCGCACTGTCATTCTGTCTACATTTCCATTGCGAATTTCAAGTCAATCCGATAGCCGGAAATCAGTGAAGTTCTATTTTGCAGGATTAGAAAAAAAAATCATAGGTACGAACATTGTAAGTATATCGAAAATACAAACTGAAATATAGATGCACAGAAAAACCAGGAATCGAACCCAGGTCCTCGGCATTCCATGCCGTGTGCTATACCGCTACACCACCGCTGGACAACGATACAGACACGAATTTCTCCTATGCACCTCATATCTCAGCTTGTGTTGTTTCTTATTTAGCCACTTAAATCTTCATAGGAGAAATCCGTGTCTGTATCGTTGTCCAGCATGGTGTAGCGGTTATAGCACACGGCACGGAATGCCGCATAAGCCCTGTGTGTCGTATTCCCAGCGCTGTGTCGATTTTTTTTCTGGTTTTTCTGTGCATCTATATTTCAGTTTGTATTTTCGATATAGGTTTTACGGGATGACCGTAAAAGTAACAAAAAATTTGGAATTGAAATAAAAAATACAAAAAGATTCCAAAAAACCAATCTCAATGTAAATATGTCAAATAAAAACAAACTAATGAAACTGTGAAAAGAGCTACAGAACAGTATAAATATTACATACATATTACACCACATACAACTCAAAATTGACTAAGAACGAAATACCTACCCGTGTAAGCAACCAACAATGTTTATCTTTCAGTTCCTCGCTTAGATAACAAGATACGTCCCCGTAGAGTAAGTAAGGCATTACCGGCGACGCCGAGGCACGTTCGGCACACTCCGCCATATCGAAGCACTAAACGTGTTGATTGGACAGCGGGGAGCTGGTCTACAATGAAATATTACTGCCTGACGTGACGGTGAGGAAAGTGAAGCATCTATTAGGAAAAGTAGAGGTGTTGCTGAGAGGATGTAGGTAAGCGACGTATCTTTTGCTTAAAACGAGAAAATTGGTTTGTGCTGTTTATGTTTTTGGGGATTTCACGGACAATTCACACCAATTGACCTAGTCCCAAAGTAAGCTTAGCAAAACTTGTGTTATGGGTACTAAGCAACGGATAAATACATATAATTATATAGATATAGATACATACATAAATACATATTAAACACCTAAGACCCGAGAACAATAAACTGATAAACCTATTCAATACTGTTATTCGATTGATATTTTTAACATCTTATGAACCATGTAACCTACCTTTTTTTTCTCAAACATGCTCGACAACGCTCGCTTTCCATTCAAAAATTATTCATTTTCGCGCGGAAGTAAAAAACAGAAATCCACCCAGACAACAAAATAAATTTACAAAAAATAGTAGATTGTACAACGAGAGCATAAAACGAGCCATTTTACCCGAGACGTTCATATAGCCACCCGAGCCGGTACGGCGAGGATGGATAGACACGGCGAGGGGAAAATGGGTTTAATGCTAAAGTTTTAGACTGCTTTGCACTTCGATTGCGAGGAAATGAAATAGCAACAGTGGAAACAATTGTTCACTTACTAGGTACCATTTATTTTTCATGCATTACTATTATAAATCTAAATTTTATTTTATTTCGATTGATTTTTAGTTTTATATTAAAAATATATATATAGAAACTTTTTGTTTGTGGCTGTTGACACCTGCTTGCCTTGGTCTGAGACGAAGATTTAACTTTATGCACTAGAGCATAAAAAGGCATTTTGTGTCGCTTAGATCTAGCATAAATACGAAGTTTACGAGCATGAGAAGTGAAAAACTTTTCTTTTTTTTTTCAATTTACAACCATACATCTTGCCGTTTTAGATCGCAGTGCGTACATAAGATTTTTCAGGAACAACACTATTTTTACCTTTAAGGGCGTTTGTAACAGATAATCTAGATAAAATAACGCACATTAAGTCCCGTTCCTGTATCAATCAATAGGTACTTCATAAGTTTTTTCTTCAATCAATTTTAACGCACATGAAGTCGCAATCACTGTATCAATTTCTTTTCTTCACGAGGCATGTTCTCGGCGGAAATTTCTATTCAAAAAACGGCTCCACCACCTTGCTGACAATTCTCTAATTTTTAAACACCTACTTTAATTGTTCTAAATAAGGGTCCGTTTCAAATCCTTGTTTGGAACAATAAACTCAATTTTAATGGACAAGTGAACAGTGTTCCCGATATATGTATTTCCTTTTACATTACACTATCGGGTGGCGGTGGTGGCATGCTCCGCTGAACAACTGGGGCACACCCCAATTCATTATGACCCACGTAGCGTACATTTGTATACCGCCAGTATAAAATATAAAGGTCTACCGTTAACAAACGTATTAACGCATTCATGGAAGGTCATAACAGTTGATTAGACTTTGTTAACAGTTCACATGATTTCTGTGTTACGTTTCCGATGATTCTTATTCGTTATCGAAATGTGTGCGTGATTATAGCATAGTAGGTAGGTGGGCCTGCGTGAAAACATTTAGGTACATGGGCATTTTCACAAAAAAATATCTTCTTTTTTTAATTTTAGGAAAAATATGGTTTTTTCTACTCAAAATCAAAAGCACAATCGATTCCGATAATTTAAAAAAATACCAAACAAAAACGTTAGTTTTGTGACGTTTTTTTGATACACTCGGTCTAGCTGGGCGTTACAAAACTGACTCATCATTTTTTTATGAAACAATTAAGTAAATTAAATACATTTTGAAAGAAAAGGTACTAGGTAGCACGTGAGGTTGGTGGTGCTGGTGGACTTTCTATTTGCAGACTGCCGGTCATAGTTAGTAGTGCCTTTTTTCCTGTAACTTCTTCTGCATCCAGCAGTAACTGCACTTTTTCGGGTTAAAAATCAGGATCACAGGCTGCATTATCTTACGCGCAGACGCTCGCCATCGCATTCACTATCTCGCCATGCGGCGCCGGCTTTAGTATGTTGTCCTTTTTCCTCCCGTGCTCCCGTGGGCGCTTAGAAACAGCTGTGTGTTACAGAAAATGGGCAGCAGGGTCTTCTTGGCACCTTACATCCTATACTTCACTCGCCAACCCGCTTGCCAAGCGTGGCGAGTATTAGCAACTAGGTACTCATCATTCCAACTGAAGCAACTGGAGGTCTACGGAGGAGGCCTATGTCCAACATTGGACGTCCTACGGCTGATATGATGACGATGTTGATTTAAAATTGGTCAGTAATTCTAGAAACCACCCTTACATACACACAAACAAACAAACAAAAAGCACATGAACAAATCAAGTTTACCACTTTGTGATATTAAAATTCGAATATTAGATGTATATTATATGTCATGCCTATTTATAATCGGTTCATTTACATAATCCGGATAACCCGCTCAACTCTAATGCATTCAATCCGGTTTATTAAATTAAACCAAATGGAACCTGATTAATTGCACGGATCCGGTTTCGTAAAAACCACAAGATTCAATGCAGCGATAGTCGCGTAATGTATTTGCAGGTTCCGGTGGTTGCCTTCGACATGCAAAACGTCGCTTTCGCCGGTACAGACTGAGGTTATTAATATTAAGTATTAATTTTATGAACATATTACTCGTAAAGGAAAAACAGCTTCCTTGCAGGTACTAAATATCTCATAGCTAAGGTACAAACAGATAAACAGACGTTCCGTTCTAATTTGTATTACATGAGGTATAGGTTACATATTATTTTTTCACAAAAAAATATTGTGTATTTATTCCACGCTTATGCTCGCAGTGTTTTTTTGTTTCGATGATCTACTGGCTTAGATATCACTGATAACAGGAAGCGTACGCTGGGACGTGGCGCAGTGGCGTTATTTTTATATTTTTTATATAAAACCTGACGAAATCCTATCAACGCATATGAGGTCACGCACGCCTGTTTGCAGGGATTTTTATATCATCATGGAAAAAAGTGGTAGCAGTAGAGCACTCTTCAATTATATTTCAAACTTTAAGATCCCTTCACTATAATTCAAAAACGGTAAAAAAATAGCTTTATGCAAAACACTGAAACAGACTACAGGTCAATTAATTTGCGAACCGAGAACTGAAGTCGCTCATCATATATATAGAATACAATCAAATTATATCGAAACCCAAGCCTATCCCGCACATCCTAGAAGAGGCTTAAATATTTAGATAGGCTAATTACACAACATCAGTTCGATTAATATTTATTAACTAGCTTCATCCTTCGGCTACACTCTCGTAGGAGAATAAAAAATTGATTAGCTATCTATCCCATGGGAACTTCAAGAAATTTATCCTTAGTATCTAGTATGATCATCAAGTAAACTCTGCTAAATTGTAAGTAATATGCGTCTTCCACTCTAAAGTTGATAATCGTTTGCATGTCATAAAACAATAATGCCAATAGACATGTCTGTCAACTTGAAAGTGGGACTTTAGCGACATATTCATTTGATTTTCATAGGAACTTGTTTAAAAATTGATAGACCACTTATTTGGCTGATGGTATCTACCCATATTAGGTACTGCTGTATAGTATAGATGACCTATCATTGCTGCAGTGTCACGCAGCATTTTAAATATCTATAACAGATAAAAGTTTTTACTCGTAACATTTACTACAATTGCGTACAATCCATATTTCCATACTAATATTATAAATTTATGCGAAAGTTGTGTGTGTTTGTATGTTTGTCAGTCTTTCACGTCGAAACGGAGTGACGGATCGCCATGATTTTTGGCATGGAGATAGTTTATGGGCCAGAGAATGACAGCTACTTTTTATCCTGGAAAAATGCACAGTTCCACTCGGGCGAAGCCGCGGGCAAAAGCTAGTATTACATATATTACTACAAGCGACTGGGTTGAGTAATTAAAATATAATAAATTAAAATATAATCAATGGTAATAGTTATGAGTAATGAAAAGTTATAATAAAGAGCGTAATTATAAGTATGTTATTCATTTTTAATTTATTAATTAAAGAAAAATATTAATTAACAACGCAATATCCGCACAAATATATTAAATGAGTTGTTTAGACGTAGGGAAGTAATCATGTTACGAGCAAATTTGCGAACCGGTCAGCAATAGTTCGGGCATTCACAATTCCCAGAGCTTTGCCATGGTTCGCAGAGTTCAATTATTAGAAGCCTTTGAAATGCCCCAGCCCGAATCAAAACGTGCAGTGTCAACATTACAGAATCTATGGCAGTGTAACTGTATTTATTTTACGGTATCTTATTGAATTATATACTTTATTACAAGATAAGCTCAGGCAGTGTTAGAAACAGTAACGATTCTGATATTCGCAGAATATTTACTACGAGTAGGTATAATACCTACTATGTATCTACCACGAGTATAATATCTATAATACCTACTATGTACTAAATTAAATTTTTTGGCGATCATAAATAACTACATTAGAGCATATTTAATAAAGATATTTTGACTTTAACCCTAATTACAAGGAAAAAAAACCTTTTTTTAACTTTAATATTTTACTCGACAAGATAGCCAGGATTTACCTTCTTATAAGTCCACGTCGTTCTTTCAGTATTACGACGACTTTTACACATAGTGCAGCTTTTTACAGGGCGCTATAAAAATGTAGGTCGCTGTTGTAGATTTTACTCTTTGCCTGCACTAACGGATATTAAGTCTGAAAAATGCTGAGCCAGATGCAAAAATGCAGGTGCCGGAGGGGCTTTTGTACGAAGTAAATCATGCTATGTAATCCTTAGTGTGAGTTGCCTCATTGACGCTCAGAGTAGTGATGTAACGAATGTCATTTTTTGAACATTCGCGAATGCGAATGCGAATATCTGCTACCGACGTTCGCGATGCGAATGCGAATGCGAATATTCAGTTTTTCGTTTTGGCGCCAAATTTTCTATGGCAGTCTCGTTCGAACGAAGTGCGTTCCGTTTGTACTTTGTCCCGAGAATTACCCAGTTTATACGAACGCATCGCAAAGTAAATAAATTAATAGTACCATATTATGATTAAGTGAAGACTGATAATGTGATTACGAGATTAAGTTTTTTTTGTATAAAAAACATAAGAAATGAATTTATTTTGTTTTTATTAACCTATATTATCTAATAAGTAATTGTATTTTTTTCTGATATTCATATTCGCAAAACATACGCAGAAATTTACTAGCTCACTAGCTCAGAGCTCATTCGGGGAGATGGTTTTGCTTAAAACGTCGGAAGCTGATATTGTTCTTCAGTATGAGACAGAGCCAAGGTCATGAGTTTTGCTATAGGTATAGTCGATCTAATTGCTTTACGATTTTTTTATGACAGTGCCTTAATCAGAAAACAACGATGAAGTACGTATCGAATCAATGAATGAAAAGGTATCTAACTCGTATGTGTTAATATTTAAAAAGTTTTTTAATATTTCAAAAGATAAAATTTAAAAAGATTCAACCCAAATATCGACCCTTAACACATCGAAAATCCAAATATCGAAAGTATAAAACATCGATAGCTGAAGTATAGTCGTAAAATCTCGAAAATTCAAATGTCGACTACTTAAGTAAAATGAAAGAGGATCACAGGGCAAATATTTTCATGACGTGAAACTTAGTTTAAAGAACAGACAAGTAGTTGAGTTTGTTATGCCAATCTGTTTTATATGGAGTGTAGCGAAGGCAACTCTATAGAACGACTTGTGGTGCAGGGAAGGGTAAATGGGAAAAGATCAAGAGGACGTTCTCCCATGCGCTGGACTGACCAGATAAAAGCCCTAACAAATACTCCTCTCAACACTTGCGCCAGAGAAGCGACAGCCAGGGAGAACTGGCGTAGAATTGTTCGACGTGCTACGTGACCACGACTGCTCTGCCTAGAGTATCCGACAAAGAAGAAAAGCGAAGGCAAAACTCTATTCTTATGCTCAATACTAAGGTTATGAATGACTTAGAAACTACATTTTCATGAAGTTTCAGCTTAGATTAGAGTGTTAGTGCTTTCGAATCTCACTTGCTTTCCTATTGTTTTTTTTTTGTTTTCGATGTTCCGATTGACTTGCAATCAGATTTAGTGAATAATCCTTTTACATCGGAATTTGAAAATCGAAGTTCGTATCGTACCGTTTTGCCGACACTTATGTATTTAATACGAGAGTGAGAGGAACGGTACTCGATTTTCGAATTTCGTAGTAGCCCTGCTGGTGACGTAATTAGGACAGCGTAGGGGAAAGTCGCATTGAGAGATTAATATTTGACACTTATTCGATTTTTGTTTACCTACTCTACATTCTCAATATAATTCTTAATTAACTTTGTTTGTTGTTGAACTTTATATTACATCTCTTAAAATTATTATTTTAAATATAAACTGAAACGAATTAAATATTAAAACAAAATAAAATTAACCTAAACTTACAATATAACCTACAAACTAAGACCTAAACTAATACGTTTGTTGTTTGCTTTGTTGTTTGTGTGTCTTCTGTGTTAGTGAATAAATGTCTTCTTTCTTGTTTTCTTTAGGCTAGCTTATAATTTGGCTATTATAACACCTAAGTGTGATATACTTCAAACTTGTGCTTTGACAGGGTGACACTCTTTCCCGGCCCGGATAATACCGACATGGAAATACCGACCCGGTTTTTCGTGTACAGGCGCATAGGAGCTCACGTCAGTTTCTATGGGCGTGTCCAAAAAAAACTGGGACTCTATTTCCATTTCGGTACTATCCGGGCCGGGTAAGAGTGTCACCCCTTTGACAGTATCACTAATAAGTAAAGTACCCTATTTATTTAATACAAACATTTCACCTAATAATACAATAATTCATAGACTCGGCAGCTGCATTTGGAAGTAGTCATGTGTTCCGACTTTTTACGATGGGGACGGACGGACGCTGACAATACAATAATCAAGTACCGTCAACAAAAAAAGAGTATCAGAAATAAAATTCCAATAAAACTTTTACTAATTTCGTCGGAAAAGCTCGGCCACTCTAGTTTTATTTCCGGTATTCCATTTAACTTTACAGGAGTAATTGCATTTGACACACTATAGGCTGAAATATGTGAAATAAATTGTCCTAGATAATTTTATAAACTGCGCTCAATAGAGGCCCTGCTACGCTCACGTTTGTCGCTCACATAAATTCTATGTCCCTTACGCACTCGCCTATTGGTTCGAAAGGGATGTAAGATTTTCGTAAGCGACAACAGCATGCTAGCCTGTGAGGGTACGATTATAGCCTGATTTATCACAGTGTCTGTAAATGCGGGATACAGACCGCAAGTGCCCTTGCTAGCTTCCTGAGCCGTCGACTGCCTAGATTTATTAGCTTTCTAGGTGGCTGAAAGATAAGCTGAGGCTAAAGAAGTTTGCTAACAGCTGTTTTTTTTGAAGTGTTTAATTATTCATAAGTAGAGCAGTCGCATGCTTTTAAATTTCTTTTAAAAGCTGGGCTACGGCCGCCTCAGGGGGTATACTACGAAATTTGAAGTTCGTATCGTACCGTTCCTCTCACTCTCGTGTTATATAATATTAGCGTGAGCGGGACGGTAAATACGAAATTCGAATTTTGCACTTCGTAGTATAGGGCCAGTAGAGCCCCTCGGAACTACTTGTACAGACAAACTCGAAAATGGTGGACCTACTTTTGTCGGGGTGGTAACAATATCGATCGAGACATTTTACAATACGGTATTTGACAACTCCTGAATTTGCCATGAGTTATATATTATTATGAAAATGAGATATAGAGACAGTGTTTAGCGGAGAGAAAACTTAAATCGGTTGAAAATTGGAATTATAATGTTTTTTTGAAAAATCTATATACCTGTCCTTTTTTGACAAATTATTAAACTTAAAATTGCTAAAAGTGGCTCCGAAGCGGTAAATTGGAAATTGGGTTGGAAATACAGGCGTGATGTTTGTGTGTGTGTGTGTGTGTGTGTGTGTGTGTGTGTGTGTGTGTGTGTGTGTGTTGTGTGTGAGTGTGTGTGTTGTGTATATACCTGTTTCTTTTTCAAACGCTTTTTTCTATGCAGCAAGTATGGCGGTACTTGCGTGTACCGTCACGTGCAAGTATGTCTTTCTCTGTCTAATCTTGACTTTCAAACCTTTATTAATAACTTTGTTATGTGTAAAAGTAGCTTAAATCATATAAAAAATAGTCAAACATCGTAATTCTCAAATTAGTGACAAGTAAAGTAACTTACCCTTATTTAAGTCAGGCTCTCTAAACCAAAACGCCACGTCTCGTCGTCGACGACATAACCAAAATGACAGTTTTCTGTGAACCAACATAGGTTAACACTTTAACGGTTACCAAATTTTATGTGGCAAGACGGAAAAAATAATAGATCTGTAACTGTAGCTCGGTTTAGTTAGCGTGTTCAAAAACCGCATTGAAATCGGTCTATCCGTTTGACAGCTACAATGCCACAGACATACAGACAGATATTGGCGTCAAATTTATAACACCCCTCTTGCAATACAATACAGTATGTGAAAATCACGTACTTAAGTGTTATGTGATTATGTGCAACAAAGTTCAGGAATATTTAATGCTGCGCTTGCACATAATAACTAGTCAAGCTTTTCAATAAGCGTATAAGTTTAGTATTTTATTACGCAATCAAACTAAAACATTAACGATTTACTTGGAGTGAGTTTTAGTGCGACCACAGCGCCTCCTGCCGGGCGAGTCGGATAATAAAATTTTATACTTAATCACCAGCATATTTTTATTATAAGCCAGTGTTCAGTTTTATGCGTTTTGTACATCATCATTATCCTTATTAAGATATTTTAACAGGTTTACCGATGCTGGAGTATACTGTACCTACTTAATATATTATTTTCCGTATTATATTTATAGTCTTAATAAAAAAGAATTTTGATTCAACTTCTAAAAAAAATCTCTACCATAGTTTGACCCATATTAGGGATACATACAAGCTGATTATATACTGTTTACTAATAAATACTGATTACTAATAACTACTTGATTACTAATACTAATACGATACAAATGAAAAAAATATTATAATTCGGAAAATAAATTAAGTTTTGTATGGAAATTGGGCCACTTCTTGTGACTTTACCTCTGTGCATTTTTTTCGAATTTCAATGTTTTTCCAATTGTATCGTATTTAATAATAATCAGGAGCCTTAATGTGGGTCAAATTATCGTACAGGATTTTCTTAACACCTTACACAATGGTAATAATGTAGTAGTGTATTAGAAAATACTATAGATTATTATTTATCTACCTTTAAACGAGCAATTCTTGTATGTGTTCTTGTGTATGTTGTTCTTGTATTCTTGTAATCAGTAAAATTTACTGATTCCATACATGTGTATAACTCACTATCTTAAAAAAATGAAGCTTAGTCAATTTCTCCTTTCAAGCGTCGATATATAATCAGAATCTCGGAAACGGCTCCAACGATTTCGATGAAATTTGGTAGGTATGTAGGGGTTTTCGGTGATGAAAAATCGATTTAGCTTGGTCTTATCTCTAGGAAAACGCTGGACACCGAGTTTTAGCCCGAGCGGAGCTCGGTCGCCCAGGTACTTTTTCTTTAAATTACTGTTTGCCGAATTCAAAATGAAAAACCCTTGCCAGCTACGATGATTCGCTTAATAAGAAGATTTGTATGTAAAACGCTGGATACAAAAAAAAAAACTAAAATGTTTTAACACTTTATTTTCCTACTGCGATACATTATGAAAACGTTGTTTACCTTTGTTATGTATAATTTGATTAAATACACTTTTTGGTACCTACCTAGAGGTTTTGATCGAATTGTAAAAGCCGTACCTATAGACACGAGTCCTGGTTCAAAATATTTAAGAAAAAATATACTGGTTAATAAAATAATGTACGTGGCAATAAATAGTCAACTCAATAGATTACGCACCCTACTGTAAAGTCGTTACTAATTTTTATTACTAGCTCGTGGTTAGGCACGTCGAAGCTAGATGTATATAAATTAAAACAACAGCTTGTTATGTTATGTTAGGTAAGTATATTATTATTTTGTAGGTACAGCTAAAAGTACTAAACACCTCTGGATTTATCTGGCTGGATATAGCTTAGATGCCTTAGTTGAGATTTATCTAGCTGGATACAGCTTGAATTCTTTAGTTGAAAAAAGTTATGTAATCCTCACACTAAGCTCACATTAATAAAAAAATCTGGCAACACTGAGAAAAAAAGATGACAGGGCACCTAATTCAGTGCAATAGTTTTTTTTTTATAAAAAAAGGAGGAAAGTAAAAGGAAAGCCGACCTAAAATTATTTTAACGTCGGATCGTATCAAGAAGTCAAAAGGCTGGCGAAGGAAGGAGATAAGAGGCAATTACTACACCGCCAAGAGTGCAGCTCTTAAATGTTGATGATGACGGCAGAATAGAAAAAACACGGATAAAAATAACCACCATTGACAAATGACTTATTAGACTTAAAATACACGATGTTGGATTAAAATCATTAGCTATTTTAGAAAGCACTATGTACATAGAGACGGGAATATGCCGAAAATTAATTTAATAACACCTGAAAAATCCTGGACAGGCTATTTTAAATTATTAAAAAAAAAATCGTATATCTTTTATATTATCTAGTGGGTAATTTATAGGTATTTTAAAAGTAGGCATATTACTCTAAGATCGGAATTTATGATTTTTGATTTTTAAAAATCATTTCCTTTTTTTATACAGTATAGGCTTGCGTTTGGCCGCAATCACGCCTGATGGAAAGCGAGGATGAGGCCTACGATGAGCACGCTTGCCTAGTAAATGCTCATTCACCCTGGACTTGAAAGCGGCCAATTTGTAGTGTTCAGGAAGCACAGTCGCAGGCAGGGAAATCCACTCTTTTGCTGTCCGGTTGATGAAGGAAGAAGGAAAACGCTTTGGGCGGATTTAAAAAATAATTAAAAATAGCCTGTCCAGTATTTTTTAGCAAACCCATTTCTAACATACAACAATAATAATAATCTATTATCGGACCGGTGATGGTCGATTTGGGTACGTATCTTCATCTTCTACTAATTGTTATAAAAATATATCCATGTTCACTTTTATATTTATGAGATTTCATATGCACTGAGTGAAAACTGTTCAAAGACTAGAATCACATAATTTCGGCGCGTTACGGTTCCCCTCTCAAGGGGAGAAGTAGTATTCAGGCCGGTGCACCTGGGCAACAATTTTGTTTTTTAGAAAGTAAGTTATTGGTTAATATTCAACTATGTTTTTTGTGTTGTTTGGCTAAAATTATTTTTTGTACTGTTACCTATACAGAAACTGTTAATCTTCTTCAACTTCCTCATTGGCGAAATCATTGCTAGTTGGTACAAATGAAATTATATTGTATATTTATGTTTTTTTATGGTGGTCACCGTTTAAAGTATCTAAAGCCGAATTTAGACCTGCAAAATAATCATGCAAGTTGCATTACATAGCGGCGATCAAATAAGCACTTCATACACGTTCGCTTATTGTGGCCCCGCAATGTATCGCAACTTACACGATTTTTATTGCAGCTCTAAACTGGGCTTAATAATGACAGGAGGTAAATTTGAAGTCACGTCAACGGTTCCCAATATTTCCCATCTCTATTATATATAGCTCTCAATATTCCGGGCGTCAGACTCATTAGGTTAGAGCAGCCAATAGGGCGACACATGTCCGCGAGACAAATGACACTTGGCATAATGGAGTGCTGTAATTGCCGGCCGCGACGTGTTTCGTGTGCGATATGAAGTAGTTTAAAATCATTTCCACTCTGAGTGGAGAATAGGTCCCTGCCCCTTTAGTGCTTAATTGAGCCATTTTGACATTTATCAGTGATTGCAAAATATTACACTCTCCTGTAACTACGACCGCTCGCACCTCTGAGTTTATCGATATTTATGTGAGAAATGACATTTGAAATTTACCACGAGCTTTTGCAGTGAAGGAAAATATCGTGAGGAAACCTGAAAAACCTGCGAAGCAATTCAATTGTGTGAACTATGGCCCTAGCCCTCTCATTCTGAGAGGAGGCATGTGCCCAGCAGTGGGACGTATAAGGCTGGGATGATGATGATATACTTACGAAGATGTCCACTTGTTTTGTTGTTGTATCTAATGACTAAAACTGGATTCTTAACTTTTTAAGTTTGATTTTTTGCTAAGCAAAATTTTTGGCAACTTTTCAAGTTTTCAGTTGTTTATGGTTTGATTAAAAATCATTATTGTATTAGATATGTTGTAGGTACTTTCAGCATGAAACTTGTCAATAGGTCGGGACCAGCTTTTATTGTCATTTCTACGTTACAGCACCAAACTTCACTTTACAAATTAAGTTTTACATTTAACTCGATAAAATCAGCATCAACACAAATTTAACAGCCACTGGAATAAAAATTGGACTATATCGTTAAGAATCATAAAAATATATACAGCCTCAACAAAACTAAAACGTTTTTCCACTTTGCCATATTAACTTGTTAAGCAAATAAACAACTGGTTGTGGTATAATGAAAATTTATTCTGTAATTATATGCAGGATTATAAAAAATACAACTCAATATTACAGTGGGAAGCATTTCGTTTAATGCTTAAACTTATTAGACAAGAAGCCATTATTGTGTATGTAGTAAACTTTTTATGGATTTCCAGATGGTAGGACCTTGTGCATGGTCCGCCCGGATTGCTACTACCATCTTGCTCGCTAATCCTGCCGTGAAGCAGCAGTGCTTGCATTGTTGTGTTTCGGCGTGGAGAGTAAGACAGCCGGTGAAATTACTGGCACGTGAGGTATCCCATCTTAGGCCTCTAGGTTGGCAACGCGTCTGCAATACCGGTGGTGATCTCTTACCATCAGGAGACCCACTTGCTCGTTTGTCTTCCAGTCCTATAAACATAAAAAATATATTTTTTTTTATTTCTATTTTATTTTATTACTAGCCTGTTGCCCGTGACTCCGTTTGCGTAGAATTTGCTTGTCGCTTTCCTGCGGAAACTATGCAATTGTCCGGGATAAATCTATCGTACTTATGTCCTTCCCCGGGACTCAAACTATCTGTATACCGAATTGCATCTAAATCGATTCAGCGGTTTAGACGTGAAGAGGTAGCAAATAAAAAAACAGAGATTTACAAACTTTCGCATTAATAATATTATTGGGATTTAGATTCTTGACTGTACCTAAGTAATTACCAACCCAAAGCGCTACTAACTCCTAAATACCTACCCAAGATGTAAACCTATAACAGTACCATAAAAAATATTATTCACTGCTCCAAACACCACGACATAAAAAAAACCGTAAAACTTAATGATCTAATTGCAGGCAAAGTTTCCGTAATTAGTTTGGTTTGGTAATATACACTTAAGTGCAGTTTAATTATTGTTGAAAATAAACGAAGAATGTACTCGTAAATGAATATGCTTAAAGAAATTATGTATCTTTTAAAGCTGTAAAACGTATTTAGCCACGCCGCAGTAACTGTTTTATTAGTTTCAGTACAGTTTTAAAACGCCTTTTGTGTATATACTCCTACATAGGTATATCTTTGAACATTTTGTTTTGAAATATTTTCCAGGTACACACTTCAAGTTTTATATATTGTTCCACGTTAACGCAACGCCCAAAAACACTAGAGATCATAACGTTCACTTAAAGTTTAAGTCTTAAACTGTACGAGTAAAAACATCATGTTGTATTTTTGATGATTTTTGGGTCACCGTCATTCAAAAAAACAAATTTCTGATCGATCAAATTCAAATTCAAATTCAAATGTCTTTATTCGCATAAAATATGGTACAATAGGTGATAAATTAACATTTCCAGTACAAAAACATATTTTGCTACATAATAGCATGCAAAGTTATCTTAAAACTATACTAATTAGATTAATTAAACACAGGCATCATAGTAAGCAGAACACATAAAGTAGCATAATTATGTGTTTGTGTTAAAGACGGCATCTGTTGAATAAAACATTTTTTCTTTGAGCCATCGATATTGAGTTGATGTCTGTAATACAAGACGAGTAAAACAATTTAAGGGTCCTGTCATCGTAATACGCAATAAAACAATGCAATAGCTACTCGGCATCAGATTAGGTAAACCAGACCAGGTAAAATTATAACAAGTTATACAGGATTTAAACAGAAAAGAGAAAACTTTTTTTTTTCAATTAGTTGACACAAGACATACTCAGATACAGATGCTTTACAGATGATTGGTATTTTTTACTGATTAACATTACTTAATTAATTTAAATTTAGTTGTTTTTTATTTGAAATTTACCACGAGCTTTCCGGTGAAGGAAAAAATCTTGACGAAACCTGCACAAAACTTGGAACTTCGCAGGAAGTAATTCAATGGTGTAAAATATTTACTCGTACACGACTGTTCAGCCAAACTAATCCAACAACTCGCTGAATATTCCTATATAAGTACGTAATTTTAAGACACCTTGTAAATAGGAGACTATGCTTCACGTACTATTCTACCTACCTATACGGTACGCCGCTTCCAATCGAAACAACTGGAGGTCTATGGGAGAGGTATATGTCCAACAGTGGACGTCCTACTGCTGATATGATGATGATGCTGATGATGATTCAGTATACGACTATGCGATATGTCTACTAAGCATTGAAAGATGAAAAAGAAGGAATAAGGGTTAACTTTTTTCAGTCTGGCCACTCTGACTGTGCCTAAGATGTGAACTCACAGATGCGGGAAACGTAGTTTAAGTGAAAAGTTTGACGTTGCTCTGACAGTGTCGAGTTACTGACGAAAAATAAAAGAAGCGAAACAAAAGAGTATATACTCCTTAGAACGACTTGTATGCACTTTGCACCCTGACAAGTCTAGGATTCCCTTTACCATCGCCAAGTTCCATTTACAGAATTATTCCTGAAACTTTTTAAATCCTTTCAAACTTGATGTAAAGTAAATTGAATATTTTATTTCGAGTTCCTCGGGTCCAAAGGTTACTCGGATAGTTCAGCTCAGTGGCGTATTTATTATTGACGACCAACTTTCAGGGAGAATTAAACCTCGGCCAGTTCAATTAATGCCTATTTCCGTAAACCGTTCGTAACAGGTAAGGCCATTGCATATTAAACATTTACGTAATTAATTCATTGGCCCACATATGAGCACAATAAAATTCAATTACGTACATTGAAATTACCTCAATAACGCTTAATAATTTTGTGTTATATGACATTTATGAGATCCGATATCGCATTGGATACGTGGAAATAAGGCTGGGTATTACAGCGTTGCGTTTGCGTCGTTAGTTGAAATTTGTGTTCTTTGTTTCATTCGCTTCGTTATGCTGCAAATATCAAACAAATTATGGCACAAATTAGTTCAGTGCTGTTTAACATTGTGCTGGTGTGAAACGTGATTGTCTGTTGCAAATCTATCCATCCATTGCAGTGTAATTCTGACGAATATATCTTCTCTGTAGACTCAATTTTAGCTGTGGACAACAGAAATATTTTATTAAATATTCCACTAAGTACCTCCTTTATTCAAATTAAATCTGTCTGAAAAGTACATGTTTTTAGGCGTAAATTTTCGTTTTTAATTGTTATTGAATTTTTCTTCCATTGCGTGGTGTTTTTTTAACTGACTAGTCATTGTCCTCTATCTCACCTGAAGGTAATTTAAACTTTGGTTGTATTCATTACGTAGTGCAACGTATGTTCAAAAGCCTCGTTACCGTACAAAGTTGTTAATGAACTACGACTGAGGATGCCGCGTCATAAGATATGCATGACAGTCGATCTTCGAGCCTAGAGTTTGTCCCAGATACAAGTTGCGCTAGGGCGCAGTGACAGTGATAAATGTCCAGTCCAGACTTTATTCTCATATTCATATTATAGTCATCAATGACATCAATTAGTCATCAAAGTTAGAATCAAGAAAAAGACACAGTAAATTGAAAGGAATACATATAGTCTACACAATGAAACTAAATAATTGTTTGATTCAGGCGTTAGGTACTTTCCAAAGCCAATATCAATGAACCATACTAATAAATAAAAAATTTCTGTGCCTCCTGTGATCAGTGATGTAACTCGACTTGTACCTTTTGTGTGTTTTTACTTAGAAATAATCAGAAAAAATAACGAATTTTTGGGTTTATCTCACGTACCTTTAGGTGCTATAGTTTCGGAGATAATTTTGTGGAAAGTGATACAACTAGCAGAATAAAATCGTGCACAACTCAACATGTACTACTACCATTGAGAAACAAATTTTATATATTTTTTTGTGATACATCTCGTCATGAATCACTTTTCACAAACACATTTTAAGTGTAAAGGTATACAAATTGAATTATATCTAAAAGTCAAACTATTCCCGTAAAATATTTATGCAATAACAGTTGTGCTAAGTGATACAAGTGCGAGCATAAAGAGTGTGGTGGGAGTGGCGGGGGTGCGGTGACGCGGGATCGGGGGTGCGCGGGACCTGCTCGCCTCAGTGTCGCTGTAAACTGATAAAATTTACTTTACTTTTTGCAAACTAATATAAGTTAGGTAAATTTTATTTGTAACGGGGTACAAAGTCAAAAAAACAATTTTTCAGGGTTTTATGTTTTACTTTACTTTAAGCAACATTGAGCTAGAAACATATTACGCTGAGTGGGTGTGTTTTACAAGTTTATGTATATCATATCAGTTTACACCAAGAGATATTATGGGTGCTCCAGGGGTGCACCATGATATAAGTGAACTTGTATCATCTAACACATATTATTTACTCATATTAGACATTTCAATAGGTACAACTCGCAGGTTTTTCGCGATTTTCTTCGAACTTACAATATTTACCGAAAAACGATAAATGCACGTTTATAGAATATATTTTTATGTGTAAAAAAAGTGCTTCGATAAATGTTAGCCCCTTGGCTGACAAACAGGAATTTTTTAAATCTTATTTTCGCTCCTGTAAAATGACGATTTTGCACTTGTATCACTTATCACAGGAGGCACAGATTTGTTCCTTTCAAATAAAGGAAATCGCTCTCAATTCTGTTCTTTAATGATCATTTCTTTGACTGATCCGTCACTGGTATAATAGACCTCCGCCTACAATAAGAGAGTTTAGCTAAGATCTTTATGAGGATCAAATATAATTTGGAAAAATTCAAGTCGTAGTTTTAGTGTTTAAATATTCATGGGGTAACGAATCACAACTATTTATCACCATGCTATTACGCTAATAAGTATACAAGTTGAGGCGGTGGTGGAGGCTTACCACAGATGTTGTAGCAAAATAAGAAAGTAAGAGCGCTTAAAACAATATTATTATATAAAACTAAAACAATTACTTTGCTCACCCGCGACCTTATGATAGCTACTTTAAATTCTTGGGACAAAAAATTGCTTTAACCAAGGAACACCGGAGAACTATTCCAATGTTGTCCAGTTCCGCGAATAAACTTCCATTTACATCCAAGCTTTTGCCATCCAACCCAAAACTCAAAGGGCTATTCTGACATCTACCTACAATTACTGGGGTGTTCGGTCTGTTCTAGGAAATACGAGCGAAGCTCTTTTATCTCCACTCCACTGTAAAGCAGAAGCTTTGACTCTACCCCGATGAATGAATCCTAGCTCTGTCTAACTTTAGCAGCAAAGGTAAAAAGCACTGCTATGTAATTTTCAATTCAATGTCTTGACTGAGCCAAAGGCCGAGACGGCCTAAACCTTTTGCACCAAAAACCAGCGACCACTGAGATTTAATTGGCTTACCGCCTTAAGACTTTCCCCGTCACTTTTAATTTCCTGGCACCATCATGATTCTCATTTTATTAATTTCAAAAGCCCGTGTCATAAATTATTAAAGGAATAAATGGGACTTTAAAGTTCTGAAGATTATGAGATACCTAATTAATAGCTCACAATAACTTTCTTAGCTATCACGTTTACGTCTATGAAAGCTTGTCTTGCTCTATGTTTAAAATCATAGGTATTGCTTGTCGCACTGTACGGTGATAGACGAAGGGAGGGAAGAGATAAGGGGAGGGGAATAGTCTAGATTTCTAAAAACACATCTATAATTATTAAGTCCGTCAGATTTTCAAAAAATATCGGACACGTATTTTTTCTGTTGTCAATTAAACAACAAAATATAAACATCCCACAGATATAATAATTTAACTTGCAAGATTTGACTACAGACAGACAGACAGACAACGGGACAGGTTAACTAAATAAAGCTTGTAAAAAATATGTACGTGTCCAAATATTTACTGATATTCTGATGCTCACGTACTAAACGAATATTACTTTTTCACTCAGGATCCTACCCAGTTATAAAGCTGCATTGAATAGTTTTGACAAAAGTTATATTGTTTTTCAATTGTATTTGTTTACTTATTTTGTACAATAGTTGTAGTGAGTTTGTTGTTATACAGCTGCAATAATGTCTTTTGTGTTTTCCGTAATAAAAGTTTAAAATAAAATAATACTCTCAACATACATCAGTGCTCTCAACACCCACCTTTATCACAGACTGAAGCCACAAGCGCCATGCATCATCTTAGAAATTTATGATCAAAGCCAACTACGAGTAAAGCAACATAGTCTGAACTCGATCTCAACTTGGTAGCGGCGCCATCATCAATGTGTTGCTGGCTCGCGGTAATTAAACCGGGCCGACCCGGACCGGCGGACTTTGCACATAAATATTCATTCTCCGACTGTCGGACGCGCATTCCGGCCGAGCTCCGACTGAATCGTGCCAGCCCTTGCGATTAATCCGAATTCAAGTCGATAGCGAACAAGCGATTCGGTTATCAACCGGTTATGAAACAAAATTCATAGTTGCCTTGCCTAGTGAGCCACCCTCTGGTCCCACTAGAACCCACGACTATGTTGCATCTCTGAGTTTTTCAGAATTTATGCCTGAAGTTACATTTGAAGGGGTCATCCATAAAGTACGTCGCACATTTTGGTTCAAGCGGTTTGTGACAGAGGAACAAAATAACTGCAATTTTCATGGCAATTCGTGTGACAGAGGCGGTCTAACAGGGGTCTAAAAATGGTCAAAATAGGTGTGACGTACTTTATGGATGGCCCCAAATTACTATGGTTTTACGGTGTACTATACTTTACTATTATATTTAATTATCAATATAAAAGGTTAGTAAAATTTAATTTACCTAATTTAATTTTGTAGGTTAAACTGTTTTGTTTTGCGCTTGCATTAGTTATAGTTTATTTTATAATTAATGGAACTATTGGTTCTTAAGTATATATTATGTACGTTTCTGCATTTAAATGAAACCGTTTGTTTCCTAAAAAAATTAAAAACAAAAAAAAATATGAAACTAAGCAATCTTTGTGTAATTTAAATGCTTCTCCTATCCAACAGTCGGCATAAGGTATATAAAACACAGTCTTAAATAACATCTTTATTGAAAGGACACGCATCCTCAAAGTGATTTCATTAAGCGCAGACATAAATTCAACCAAAGCATGCTGAGCTCATCATACTTAGGTTTACTCTATACTTCAAAATGAACCCCTATGAGAAGATTAAAGAGAACGACAACATACACCAAAATCGAGTGCCGTATATTTACGGGTGTATTACTCCACATCGACCCTAACAGAGCCCTTGATATTAATCTACTACGAAGCTAAGAGGCATTTCTGTCTCGACAAGAAATGGTAGCGTTTTCCACGAATAAAAAACTCAAGTATCGATTCAACGCTGAAGACTCCAAAGTACGCGCTTTACAGGCCCTATTCCTAAACCATTCGATAAAATCTACAAAATCATAACACGAAATTTTTCATTACTAGAATTAAATTCCATTCCTATCGAAATGCATGTTTTAGAAATTTTAATATTTCCGACGGTATAACGACAGTATACTGAAGAAGACGACATTTGAGTTTTTAAACGTGAATAGTCGCGGAGAGACACCTTCCTCGCTTACCTACGTTTTTACAATAGGTAAATAGGTACAAAACAAACGCTGCGCATTGAACCCAGTAAATTATTTTAAGCCCTCAATGGGCACCAGTCCTCGTTTTAACGTCTGCCTTTCTATTGTAATTGCCTCTTAAGATACCCTAATAAATTGCCTAAGGAATTAAATTAGATCTGTATACGCAATAACCTTTATCAAACGCACTATCTGAAACAGGAATCCGAAATACGTGCGTATTATCGCCAAGTTTTGTAATAGATACGGCTGCGATCGACACCGCCCGCGGCGCGTGTGCTGTCAAGAGGACACTTTAGGGGAAGAAGCCCCGCTTTATAAATTGCCTCGCTATCTAAATCTGAGAGATAAGTGCGTCTGAACTTTCCAATTTCGCTACACATCAATAAAACTGACAACGTCGGTGGGGCAACAAATCAAAAATCCAAAATGGCTCACGTGACGGATGAGACGTAGCCGTGTAGCTGTCGGGGCAAAGGTGGCAAACAAATACTTTGTGTGATAAAATGGAAAGTCAATAACGCGAGTTGACCGTGTTAGTACTAGGACGCGTTTTAGGACGGAACAATGAAATTAATTCGATGCGGAGTGACAAGCAGGTGTCAAGCGACAAATGATGAGGGTCGCCACTGGATAGACGGAGCAGAGCAATACGAGAACTCGTGCTCAACCCTGACAAATAACCGGTTAAGCGTTTGGATTATAAATGGCGTCCGTTATGGGATACCTTTTAATTTCGATAATGCCCGCATCCTGATGAATTATGATCGCCGTGTCTGTCTGCATGTTATATTTCAACGTTATTATACATTATTTTATCAGGTCGGCGAACAAAAGCACTTCGCTTATTGGTTTTATCCACACCGGCGCAAAGTTTACAGCCAGGCGGCTAATTCTGAATTTATTTTTCACTAGTTCTCTGAAAAAGTATTCGCTAGAAAACTCTATAAATAGATACTTGAAGTAATATATTTATTGTGCCTATTATTTGGGAAGTCATGAAATCATAGGCCTCTAGAGGCTCTTCAACCATTGGTTTGACCAGAGGCCTCTCAAGTAGAGGATCGTACTTTCGAGCCCGGGCTCACTTCACTGAGTTCTTCTGAATTCGCGAGCAAAATTACATTAGTAATTTAACAATGAGGTTTTTGAAGAATGACTTGATAGAAATAAAACAACAAATTATTTTTAAAAGTCGGTGGTCGGTCGGTCGGTCGGTGGTTACATTTTGACGAGAAAGTTCTAGGTATGTTTTAATTACTTACTTCTGTTAAAGACCCGACCACAGTGTACCTTTTTTATATACTGAGAGACCCGACCCGGTAAGTCGTAGTCAATATTACACATACATTCGAGTCCTCGCGCCTACGCTTTCGATTAGGCACCTCCAAATCGCCCCTAACTAAAACACAAGGAGCATCCCTAAGGGAGGCCATATTTCCACTTATCTCGTAGCACGTAGCACGTCATTAGTATGAAATATGTATCGGCGTTAGATAATGAGAATAATCCATTAGCGACTAGAGTAATGGAGTGGCAACGTTCCGGTGCAGGCCGCGATGACCCGCGACGACAGATTATCCCAGCCGAGACATTTGAAGCTGCACTGTATGTTGACGATGTAATCTAGATAGCGCCGATAATGCCGATATCATATACATAGCTCACTTAGCAAATCAAACTAGCCTGCTTGAAGGAAAGCCCCGAGGTACATAATCACCACTATGAGCTCGACAGACAACGAAATGATCAGCTATTTTCTCATCCTTTAAATGAAACCCTTATAGGATCACTTCGTTGCCTGTCTGTCTGTTAAGATACTCTTTTTGTCAGGAACACTTGGAGAACCTTGTAAATTTAGAATTATAGTTAAATTTAAAATATTATAAATGCAAAAGTTTGTAAGTCTGTTTGTTTGTTTGTTTGTTACTTCAACACGTCTAAACCATTGAACCGATTTAGATGAAATTTGGTAGATATGCAGATAGTTTGAGTCCCGTAGAAGGACGTAGGATAATTTTTATCCTGGAAAACTGCATAGTTCCTGCGGGATAGCGATTCTACGCGGACGGAGTCACGGGTAACGGCTAGTAAATTAACAGGTATTGAACGTATTGAATATTGAAAAGAACGGAAACTGTCGAGATTAATTATCGTAAGAGCGCTGAAATTGTTCAAAAGCGTTAGATGAGCGAGTGACCGTCAGAAGACGAATGCCCTAGCGTCCCGCTGCTCCATATCGCGGCGACAATATCCAAGTTAACGACTATTCCCTGAATTCAGCCGGCTCTTTATTACCACTATAAAGTGACGGTGAAAACACATTACTCATTTAGGACATTAGACTGTCCGGTAAATATCCATAATTCATACCGCCTCAACGTTTAGACGGAAAATAAAACTTGTTAAAACGCACGCGGCTATTTGTCACGACATAAATTCATTGTCGCTAAGTTATTTTTATAAAGTCACAGCTTGAATTTGTCATCGTACGGCTAACGCTATTTTGATAACTCAGAGTACAGTCAAACAATTTGTTTTCTTTGCAAATGCAAATACATTTTATCATATTAATGACGCAAAATGTCACAATGACAGGTTAAGGTTAAGGTTCTGTGATGGTCTAAGAATCAAATTAGCTGACTGTACATCTACTAGGTTTATATTGATAATCGCACTTATTAAAAACTGATTAAATAAAACAAACAAATACTTTAATTTAATTTTCAGAATTAATTTATTCTAAACGACGGGCAGACACTTCAGTGACGATCTATGCATAAATCCAGCTCAAACAATCTGTTCTCGCTTATTTATTTGGAGGTAGGTAATTAAATACCACGTATATTAATATTTTACTTATCCCCGGATGTTATTCTATAAACTGTTCTATTCACGAAAAACAATAAACGTAACGACATAAAATAACATGATGTAAGTTCTGAATCGCGACATGCCATAAACTCCCAGACACCAATAACAATTAATTAGAGAACTTATTGCTCGGACACAGAGATCGGGGTCATTCGTTATATTGTGATGAATGAGACGGGTTCCAGCTACTGGCGAGTGTAATCACCAGCTACGAGGAGCGAAATCTTCAGTGCCAAGGTTTTATTAGTTACGTTGTACGATTGACTAGCTGTTGCATTGCATGCACCATCGTCTGCGTCGGGAGTGTACTCTGTCTCTGCGAAATCTTCGCAGATGAAGCAACATCTAAGTTAGTAATAAGATTTAATAAAACTGTATTTTTGATATAAGCTATACCTACTTGTGATCTAAACTACATATTCGAACCAAACTTCAGTTCATCTCGATCACTAGTAGTGAGTAGTATTTATAAACAAACATGGCAAGTAAAATAAAAGCTTGTTAAAAGATAAATTATCGTTGTAAGCACTTCTAACTTACATTGGCCTATCGGCCTCGTTAAAAAAAACTATTTTGAAGGCACTTTTACACCAAATCAGCTACGCTTTCTTTTTGCTGAACAGAACTAAAACCGCGATCATTATCTCATTGTTTTGCCAACCTCATTTTAGACAAAAAGTGAAAAAAGATAATCACGAAGCGATCGTGGCTGTTAAGATGATTGCATTGTTTGTAAATGAGATCGGGGAAAATAAAAAAAAAATAACCATTTGATACGGCTCTCGACTCGATTGTGTTGTAGATTGAATCGAACGTATGCGTGGCTCTAAAAATAAATTAGCCGCGAGGATCAATTAAGAACTGGTCCTTGCGAATTACACATGGTTTTCATGGAATATCTGTTGTTTTATTTAATTAAAATTAAATTATACTTAGATCAGTGGTCCTGGAACTTTTTTGGTGACTGAAGCCTTCTGAAAAACTAAACATTTGCCCGAGACTTAAAATACTTTGTTTAAAACAATTAAATTAATGAGAGGTCTACGCTGCAACTTTACGGTACAGATACAAGTACTTATTTTAATTACATATGGTCGATACTTTTGTGGAGCCCCCGCAGAAGCTTCACGGAACCCCAGGGCTGACCATATATATAATATTGGCTGTTGCCCGCGCGACTCCGTCCGGGTAGAATTCGTTTATCGCTATCCCTCGGTAACTATGCAATTTTCCAGGATAAAATCTATCCTATGCCCTTTCCTTGGACTCAAATTATCTATATATGTACTGAATATCATCTAAATCGATTCATCGGTTTAGACGTTAAAAAGTTACAAACAAACAAACACAAACTTTCGCATTTATAATATAATATTAGTGGGATTCAGATAACATTTATCATACATATTCTCTGATAGTGGATATTTCAGCCCTAAAATAATAAATCGTGTTTGACGAATCCAAGTGTCCAGTTAAAATTCTTGACCTTTCAGAAGTAAGTGTGAGGAGACTTAAGTACACTTACTGTATTCGATATAGATGTGTCTACTTCTGAAAGGTTTAAAAGGTTCTAGAGTATGCTTTCTCAACGTTAAACATAGTTTTAAAGTTTCATTAAAAACCCTGAAGCAGAAACTATATTTAAATTTAATAAAACTTTAGGTAAAGTTTAAATCCCGTTGTAAAGAACTTTGTGACTATTCATTTATAGTTAATAGGGCTCGCCTCGGCAGTTTAGCAAATAGCTTTCCCAAACAGAAACTAAAAAAATCTCTTGAAGTCATAAAAATAGCTAGCTAGGCTTGGACCTTTCAAGCAGAGGATGGTTTATACGAACCCAGGCTCGCACCTCTGAGTTTTTCAGAATTTATACGTGTGACATCCATAAGAACATAAATTTTAATTAACGATAGTTTTAACTATTGAGAACCGTTTTATCGAAAAAACATAACAATTACCTTTACTAATGCAGTTATTCATTTTTATAATTTTCTCGAGCAGCAATGTAATGCAAACATTTATTTGACGTTTCAGAGGCAGCAAATGTTAGTGTCAGAATTGTTAGCTTTGCTACTGATATATTGCGTGGCAAATTAATTTTTATGAAAAAAAGTATTTTTATTGTTATTAACTAGAAATACTAATTTACGTTCCTTAGGGCTTATGCTTTCAGCCCTTAAAATATATGTTCTTATGGAAGTCACACGTTGTATACGAAATCAGATTTGACAACGCAATGAGTCATTTGGTGAAGGAAAACCTGAACACCACAGTGGTAAAACTACAGCCCAAGATCAATCATGGGTGGGAGGGACTTCCAAGCGTTACAACCGCCATTTCCCGTGTGTTACGAAAATTTACCAAAAGTAATATACCTATCCGTCAACTTAAAATCCCCATCACCACCACGCACGTGTGGCGTGTTATGTGCTCGCAGAATTGCAATTAGTTTTAGCTCATAGACATTACCCTTCGATTTGCGAAACACAGGTTGAAACGCTTCATACTGAATCTTAATCGTATCTAATTCTAAGTGTCTTACGGAAATTTACTTTTTCCACTTTTACCAATAAATTCTATAATCTGGCGCAAGGACAGTGCTCCGAAGTCTCCTGGTATGGGATATCTGTGGCTAAAGAGTCTTATTCTTGAACTGATGAGGACATCACATTCATACTTGAAAGTCCTGTGCCTGTTAGTGTAACCTATATTTACTGGAGACGAGACGACGAGTTTCAGTAAATTAGCTCTATCTGCACTAAATCATCAGTCACCTTGAGGAGAGATTTCGCTTCGGTCATCATCATCAGTCGGATGACGTCCACTGCTGAATAAAAGCCTCCCCTTTAAAACACCACAATGAACGACAACTCGCCACTTGCATCTACCGGTTGCCCACAACTCTCACGGTATTGTTAGTCCACCCAGTGGAAGGTCTGCCGGCGCTTCATCTTCCGGTTCGTGGTCGCCACTCGAGGATTTTTCTCCCCTAACGGTTATCTGTTCTTCGAGCCATACAATTTCGGTTCTCTACATATTAATTTTGTTTTTTATAGTAAGTAATTATAAAGCCAATTAAAATATTTATAAAATTAAATTGTTTCGATAAACCAAAACTACTTGCTGTATGAGTGACCCACTTGGAAACACACATTAGGCCAATTTGCAGTACACGGAAGCTATCAATCATACTGGTGACAGAGGGATCTACATAGACACATGCTGCTAACGTAAGGACAGAGACACACTAGTACACTACAACAATAATAGCCATTTAATAACACTACTTCAATTCAATGGTAAGAGCTTGATCGTTGTTTCTCTCCTAGATGGAATCATAAATGACGAGATCCGCAGAAGAAACTTTAGCAAAATAGGACGAAGAATTGTCACACTTCAGTAACAGTGGCCGAGGCTGATTTCTCGAAGAACTGATGGCCATTGGGGCCAATATGTTCTTGACAGGCAGCGGGGGAAGGAGTAGCTAGCGTGGTTCGACAAGATGAACTGATACCCTGGTGTCATCATCACGTCAGCCGAAAGACGTCCACTGTTGCACATAGGCGGAGGCTCTCCACCCAAACCGGTCTTGTACTCCTAATCAGACCGTCGCTCCATTTTGTTGGAGGCCTACCGTACCGACAGTTCGTCTCCCGGTCCGTGGTAACCTGGTTTAAGTCGCAAGATTCTGCTGGATCTAAGGGGCGCAGGGTCCGTCAGTGTGGAGTGGAGTTCTTTGTAGGAACTGGGGAAGTCTTTGCCCAACAGTTGACGTTTTTCGGCTGACTGACGATGAAGATGATAAAACACTCCTTAAAAAGAGAATAAAGAAGAATATCGGCATTTATCAGACTGAATCCAGACATCCATCCGAATCCAGAGAAAGTTAAGTAATTCATATTGTAAGTCATATTGGCTTTAAAGTGGCAGCATCGGTTACTTAGAGATTTCTTTATTTATTTGAACACTTCCACATAACTCATTATGGAAAACAACAATCGAACTTTGAGAACAACTGTATTGTTACAGAGAGAAAAATTCTGAGAAAAGAGAAAATTTGGTAACAAAATTCTTGCCTAATCTTTGTTCAGATGAGTATTCGGGGACGCTATTAATTATTATGGTAAGTACGAGTAACCGCGCTGCGCTAAGTGTGCCAATACCCAACGCCACTCTGATAGGAGTATTTACATAAAGGATGTGACATATGTGGCATTAATTATCGTACTCACCTATTATTACACCACTATCGGCTTCCACCGTCTGGCAACACCACGGGGACTCGTTCTGCTGAAATTAATGTGCTTAATTGTTATTTATATAAGCTGTGTTTAAGTCGCCTATGATCGCTTTGAATAGAACCTTGCGATGTGTAATTGTGGATGTAGTGTTGACTTATGTAGAAACATGACAGCACATTAACTAAAGGGACTATTACTTCTGAGGTCCTATTATCTAACGCGCTGACGTTCGCGGTCGCATCCACCATCACTTTCTACCCTCATCTTATACCGTGTGATAGAAAGAAGTGGTGAAAACCATTGCGATTCCATTGGTTGAACGATTGGGATTCATGGTGTGTTAGACAGTAGTCTGCTCCATTAACTTAAACCTGAAAATACGTCGTTTAAAAGACCAACTTTTTTCACTTTTCACTTACATTTATAAAGGACTTCAGTCTCACGCATATGTGTTGCTTTAATTACTTGTAAGTTTTGGAGGTAGACATTGCAACAGCCATGGTTTACGACTAGATTGAAGTGCTGAGTATAGATAGTGCCACGAGAGTTGAAGTGAATGATTACACACAGAGCTACAACATGTCGTCTATTGACAGCAGGATTTTGACATTTACTCATTCATTTCATTCGTTCTCCTTTTGTGCAATGTGCAATCATTTGTTTGCCATAAATAGAAGTTTCACTATGGATAAGTTTGGGTTCCCATCCATTGATGCTACGTAATGCAGTGTGTACCTATTAACTTACCTCTAATTTAGTTAGTTTTAACATTTATCTATTTTTGTAGCTGTGTGTGTAATAATAATCATTCACTTCAACTCTATAGGCACTATCTATAACACGTTTTGCTGAAAACTGAGTTTCGTGACCTACCCGCACTTCCCTGTTTCAGTACAGCCGAAATATCAATGTTATTTGCATGAATTAAACGCAGAATCTTAAATAATCTTTTTAGTTAAAACATTCAATTTAATTTACCCACTATCTGCTGTAGCCGTGCCTAAAAGTCTTTTATTAGGTATCTATGTATTACTTATTATTTTCTTTAGCAATGTATTATAGCAATGTTATTGACTAGCTATATTTAATATAGGCTATAATTCGCTGTCAAGCGTGGTAATCTAGATGTGTTCACAGGCCACTTAGTAATGCCGGCTAAGCCAACGCTTAATGGGATCAACACCTACGGTATTCACATGTTGTGTTTAGCTGCTTTATCCATCATATACGAGTAGGTTAAGTAACTGAAACTGACGAACGTAATCTTCATTTAACTGAGTCAAAAGTATCTAGGAAAAACGAGAGTGCTTGATTATTCCTAAAAGTCACATTTTTTAATAAAAAAATTTTTTTTTCGTCGAATATTAATATTTGATACTTATAGAAAACTTTATCAATAATCAATAATCAAATAATTTATTGTATGGTCATGAGTTTTACATAGGTGTTAATTATTGTTTAGTATATCCAGTACTTCATGTCATGTCCTGCCGAGAGGCGTACAATATATTATTAATCTAACTCTAGGTATGCATGCTAAACCAAATGTCAATATTTTATAACATTAAATATTCAATAAGATAAATTAACAGTGATACTAATATTGTAAATTTTAATAATCATTTGGAAACAATTTAAATATTATATGTTATAGGCTAAATTTCACTTACATGTCTAGGTAATCACTCATGCTATAAACACATTTGTCTACTAACCAGTTAAAAAGCTTTCTTTTAAAGACTGGAGAAGACAATTGTTTCAGATCAATTGGTAACTTGTTATACACTTTTGCACTCATGCACATTACATTATTGGAGAAAAACGCAGACTTTGACTTTGGTCCAACCACATCATAGCCATATTTCGGTTGAAGTCTTGCTCTTGGATTTCTACCCCTAAACATGTCCATATTATTCCTTACAAAAAGACAAAGCTCATATATGTATAGAGCAGGAAAAGTGAGAATCTTCTTATCAGAGAACAATGGTCTGCACGAGTCAGTTTGTTTTAAACCATATATTGCCCGAAGACATCTCTTTTGGAGTCTAAATATTTGGTCTTTAGTGTTAACATTTCCCCACAAAATAACTCCGTAGCGCAAATTTGACATGACGTACGAGTGAAAAGCAAGAAGAGCTGTACTTTCCGATGACACTTTCCTGAGTCGTCTCAAGACATACACATATCTGCTCAATTTTGTCATTAAATGTTCCGAGTGGTGATGCCAATTATTATGGGAATCTATTATCATACTCATCTCTCTAATTGTAGGCCTTGGTATGCTACCTTAATTTCAGCTGGCTCTGCTCGGGGCCCATGAAACTCCATAAATTTTGTCTTTCTCATATTAACTTGTAGCTCATTTCTCTCTAACCATTTATTGATATCATGGAATACTTTATTGGCATCCTCTTCGAATTTCTCAATTTTGCCAGCCCGGTCACCTCTTAACACTAACGAGCAGTCATCAGCAAAAAGCAGTATTTTATGTTCCGAGACATTTGGTAGATCGTTGATATACACTTTGCTGTGTACTGTGTACCTATGCAAGTATTTTCAATGGGTACCATCTCGCTGATCTGATGATAAAGCCGGGTGCTAAACACGGATTTCCAAGATAGAATAACGTAACCTAACCGTGTTTGAACTTATTAAAATCGTTTTAGTGTGTGGTTGGACCTGGAATGTTATCCGGGGCGGATAACGGAACAGTCATGCAGGTCTACCATGAAAGCGTGCTTTTAGTTTTTTATACTACTATTTTGGTACGTAAGGTAATAAGTATATTTTTTGTGTAAAGTAAAAAAAACTTTACTAGCGTCAACGTGTGGCTCCATACGGGACTAGCACACAAAACCAGAATTTATTCTTTGATATTTGTACCAACATAGCACTTGAAAGGGCGCACTGACACGACAAAACAAACAGCACATAATGCCACTGCAGTTACAAAGAAAAATATGCACACATTGGAAGAATTTATAATCAACGGCTACAGACGAGAACAGAAATGCCACAGTAGGTACACAATATATATTTATTCATAAGCGGCCTACTACTACTATACTTCACACTGTTGGGCCTTGGTCTCCTCTTAGAATGAGAAGGATTTAGCTTATAGTTCCCACCTGGGCCCAGTGCGTATTGGGAACTTCACACACACCTTTCTTTGAACTGCTCCGATCTTTTCCTTCACCGAAAAGCTCATGGTTTTCAAAAGGAATTTTGCACGCACAAGACGAAAACTGAATCCATGATCCACTGTTTCAGAGGCCATTAGTCAATCCACTAAGCTACTACGATTTTGTCCCACTATACATATTATACACGTATTGCAAACAGAATAATTCAAGTATGAGCTTTCAGGTGTAACAGAGAGAGAAAAATGTAGATACTGCATAGTCTCTGTTCTGTAGTGGGGCGGAGAGGCAAAGCGAGGATGACCGAGTAAATATATATTATCGTCACTACTTTTTTTTAAAAAAAAAACTCGTAACTCAAAATAGATATTTTTTCCAAGTGAACTTTATGCACATTATGACAAGGTTCAATTTTGTTGACATGTTGATTTTAGATACGAGATTTTTTCAAAGTAGTGACGATATATCATTCCCTACCTACACATTATGCAAAGTGAATCGAACTGCATCTTTTGTTTGTTCTCAATAATCCCTCGGACTGTAAATCTGTGGGAACTGGGCATTATCCCGACGGCTACAGGTGTTTGGTTACCATTTAAAAATAATTAATAACATCACCCGAGTGATTAAGGTGGAATAAATTTTACGATTTACGAAATTTTGCTACCTACTGTTATATAGCGGCTTAATTGGCACGTAAATCTTTGCAGTATTTAATATTGCTTTATACTTAAGCGTTATTAGAAGTAACGTTGAACGGAGTAATTAAAAAGCCTAGTGTAAATCGCTCTATTTACAAAAATACTATATTCATGTTCATGTATTATGCTTCCCGACAAATCCACCGCCTTAAGTTTTTATTTACCATAAAATGACGATCGCGTTGAATTTGAGTGCATTCAGAACAAGTTTTATTTTATTTATGTACTTACACAAATGACGGTTTGCAATCATTATTTATTTCATCGAGTATGAACTAACTAAACATTACGATACTGAATTATGTTAGGTACCTATCTATAACAGGAGTTAACATTGATAAGTCCGATACAAAAAGGATAATATAATAATTGTCTTCGTTATTACTACGAAACACATATATCACACTCAGGTACAGTCGAACAAAATTAATCATATACCAGGGTGGAACCTTTGTGCTACTATGTCATGATGACATCCCATACTTTGTCAAGGAAGGAAATCATAGAGAAAGGAGGATGGGCAGATTTGTATGGACTCTGGCCTAGGAACCAATAACAACAACCCATCTATCATTGGAAAAGTTTTTTCGTACCTTAGAAATTTTTGTATGGCGTTAAATCTCAAATCGCTGTGTGAAAAAAGTTATGGCAAGATAAAAAAACTTTCCACCAATGAGCTTATTTTTGTTCTTGTATTGGTTTTAGTTCTTTACAACGGTTTTTAAACGCTTTATCTTATAAATATACATGAGAAAACAACCAAATATCAAACAAATAACAAATGACGAAGCCAAAGATCAAGAAGTCGCGAGATAGTAAACAACGACGATTTACAGAAACCGATAAGAAAACCAGAACAGGTATTAGCAAAAACGGAAGTGCAAAACCAGACACAAAAAACATATGATGAAAACGCATAAAAAACAAAATCATGACACAAAATCATCAACATACAGGAACTTAGTATCGAAAAAACCTACTTTTATGCAGCCATAACTGTTTTGACACAAATATTTGAGACTACCTGCCATAGTAAAACTTTTAGAACTTAGAATAAGCTATCCAGCGACATATCGCATGTCCTTATTGGTCATTAGGCCAATTAGCCCACCCTCCTTTATTATTAAAAGGTTCCACCTTGGTACATGATCAGTTTGTTCGATTGTAACATCCTTAACCTTCTGTAATGGTTAATACAGGGAAATCATCTTGAATCACTTTAAGTATACCTAGAAATATTTAGGTCAAGAGGCTAAGAGGTACTCTACTTGATTGGATATTACAATCACACTTGATTTAAGGCATCGTCGGTAAACGGTGTCAAATTTTCCAATTCTCTATTAAATTTTGTCTAATTCGAAACCTCACGCCTACCTAATGGTTCAAAGACTAAACAAACTTAATTAACAGTTCGAGATGTCGAAAGTCATTCTTTAACAAAGTGAGAAACGCCGCGCTTGTAAATTAGGGTCGTCGATAAAGCATCGACTTGTTTTATGGGGGGCAACTCACAACTCGTTCGTACTTTGATCAGCTTAGTTCAGAACTTTGAGACGACGCAGGTGTGACAGCGGAATTGGTCTTACGGCACGGAAATGCTTTGAAGTTGGTGATTTTAGGTGAGTTTCAATGTGGGAGATGGACTAGTGTTTTCAACCGCCAGTTGAAAATGGGTTTATATTGTTAGCGGGACTGTAGGTATATTACGATTCTGTAAGGTCAAACAAGAAAGGATCTATTTCAACACAGTTGATTCTATTTTTTGGGAGGCCAAGTAATTAATTAGGGTGCTTTGAAAAACTAAAGCTATTAAGTTTGAAATAAATTTATGTTTGTGAATTTTGTTTGTACGTATGTAATGTACGTATAGAGGTCGTTCTGGAGCGATAAGGCCGCCTATTTCTTACTTTATAATTTTCTCTCTATGTACAATCAAGTGTAAAGAAATCGACACGGCACAAGTGATAAAAAACCGGCCAAGAGCGTGTCGGACACACCCGAAGTAGGGTAGCATTACGAAAAAATTAAGTAATATTTTTCTAAGGATTTCGTATTTTATACGGAATCTTATAAGTTTAGGTATATTTTATACCTTAGGCTGCTATTTACTCTTAAACTACTATTAATTCTCAAGCAAACTTAGCCGTTATAGTTTTCCTTATAGTTATCCTGAATTTTTTCAAATTTTTCCAGCCACCGGCTTACATTTTAGAGGGGGGGGGACGCTCGATTTTTATGAAAATTTGCACTTTAAACTTGAATATTTCGCAAACATATCACTGAATCGAAAAATCTTCTTAGCAAACCCTTAATGGTTTTAAAAGACCTATATATCCAACGATACCCCACACTATAGGGTTGGATGAAAAAAAAAACACCCCCACTTTACGTCTGGGAGGTACCCTAAAAAAAGAAGATTTTCAGAATTTTTTATTGTACCATTTTGTCGCCATACTTTACATATATATTCGTGCAAAATTACAGCTTTCTAGCATTGATAGTCCCTGAGCAAAACCGCGGGCGGACAGACAGACAGACAGACAGACATGGCGAAACTATAAGGGTTCCGTTTTTGCCATTTTGGCTACGGAACCCTAAAAATATGTACAAACTTAAAAATATGTACTTTATGCACTTAACATTAACCTACCTGTTTTCTGTACTTAACCCTTACTATTGTCGTTTTCAATAAATACTCATTGTATTGTATAAATATTTGTACAAAATTAAATTCTTTGAACGTAGGTAATTAAGCTCGACTACTTATAATTTGGTTAGCCGCCATTTAAAACTATTTATTAATGTCACCGGTTAAGTATCACTGTCCGTTCTGGGGTTGAATCGTCTCTACTGTAATCATACTTTAAACTTTAATTAATGAAAGCTCTAACGCCTTTCCGGAAAGCCATATCAAAGCTTCCACCGAAGCCCTTTTAATATCACATCACTTTGTTCCCTTTGTTCCAAACTTTCCAGTTTCTGAAAAACTAATTATTAACGGTGACTAAAAACGAATTTCGTCTGCATCGTAATTGTTGGTATGTCCAATATTTCTTGCCCTGTTTGTAACTTTGTTAAATACTACGTGATATACTTACAAACACAATAACGTTTATTTTGTTAGCAAACTATTTACATTCAAGGGGATGGTTATTATTGTTGGCACGTAAAGTATGACCCTGTACCTTTTGAGCGTATTATTTATTGCAGCCCCACAGTTCTGATTTCGACATGTAATACTTGGGCATACATTTTTGGCAATTGCGTAGTTATTTCCGACTAAGACCTTCTGCCATGTACATGTACTCGTATAATTAACATTTTCAGGCTTAAAATAAGTTACTTTTAGTTTCATGTCTCTTTTCTTTTGTAAAACCCTATTTATTTTAATGCTTTGATTTTTAATTACGCATTATTCTGAAGGTAGGTACAATTTAAGTAAAAACTGTAATAAAATAATCTACTACCTATGACCTATTTGTTGTTTTTTGCATATTTTGTGTGTAAATAAATGATAATTTTCTTTACATTGGAAAAAAGGGTAATAAAATATTTTTCCCTTTTTAGTTAAAGTTTTGAAATCTGTTTTATTACTTTTAGTTAAGTACTTTATGCGAGGAACCGAAACAAATACTCTGGACCTTTCTATTGATCACGTCAAGACCAATGTCATATTTACCTCTATTTTGTTTTCCGTCGCCCAACTATGTATACTCAAGTGCTGACGTTGAAAAATGTAAAGCCGGTCAAGTCGTGTCGTACTTGAGCACAGAGGTTCCATGTGTATGCACTACAGTGGCTTGGAGTGAAAAATTTTCATTAGTCAAAAAGTTGGGTATATCCGGAATTGTCCTCGGAGTTAGTGTACCAGCTTTGCCATCCTCGTCAACGATCACTAACGACATGTAAAAAATTCAACTTCAACTTCAACTTTTTGCTTAGTGGCAATCGGTCGCTTTTGGTTGACATGTAAAAAAATTCAGCAACCTGGCAATAATTCTTCTATTCTATTCTAATCAGTAACAAATCGTCATTACATCATCATCTCTGGCCTATACCTACCTGCACGTCACGCTTCTGAGCACCAGTGGCGTGGCGTTAGGTATTTCCGTGGTAAAGCCGCAGCAAAGATCGCTTACATGTTTCATAAATTTTGTATTTCTTGTTGTTCTATTTTGTAAATATTGGGAAAGCCGACGGGAATAGGGTTCTATGGACGCTTCGCCACTGCTGAGCACAGACCTCGTCTTAGAATCATCATCATCATCATCCCAGCCTATATACGTCCCACTGCTGGGCACAGGCCTCCTCTCAGAACTTGGGCCATAGTTCCCACGCGGGCCCAGTGCGGATTGGGAACTTCACACGCACCATTGAATTGCTTCGCAGGTTTGTGCAGGTTTCCTCACGATGTTTTCCTTGGTAAAGCTCGTGGTAAATTTCAAATGTAATTCCGCACATGAATTTCGAAAAACTCAGAGGTGCGAGCCGGGGTTTGAACCCACGACCCTCTGTTTGAGAGGCCATAGGTCAAACCACTAGGCCACCACGGCTTCTTCGTCTTAGAATGTGTGGGCTTAATGGGCCGTACACACACGGTTAAATTTTAAATGAGAGTTTACACATACATTCCGAAAAACTCCGAGGAGCCCAGGTTCGAACCCACGATTCTCTGCTTTAAAGGTATTTCGGTTTACGACTTTTTACTTAATTCGCTAATTAACTAACAGCGCAATAATTGTTTCTTGGAAGCCGATTTTGACCTACTTATCTACTATTAGCTCAACAATGGGGTTATAAAGTAGGTATATAGATCCTAGGATGTTTTAAAAAGGTTCTTTCCTACCAAAATCGATTTTTATTTTTTGTTGGAACGATGAACACAACCCTGCCAAATATGAGCGATATTATAATTGACCAATCAGCTGTCTTAATTGTATTTCGCGCGGCATGATAAGGTTAGACCAACGAAGCTTGGCTATTGGCTCAAAATTAACTGACCTAAAAACCTTGCAACAAATTTAAACGCCATAATCGCTGCCTAATTCCAGGAAAACCATTAGGCAGGATAATGGTGAACAAAATATTCCTAAACATTCGGTAATGCCATTATGAAAATTATGATCTAAAATTTGTAAGTAGGTATCTCACAATCACAAATCATAAAAGATTCACGAAACGAAATCACGAAACGACGAAAAGTCTAGTAGTCTTCAAGACAATAGCGTGAAGATGTAACAAACAAACACACTCATAAATTACCGCATTTGTAATAGAAAGAAAGAAAATGTTTATTCGGCATATAAACAAAGTAACAAGATAAAACAACAAGGTAAACAATAACACATTTACTTTTAGACGACCAGATAGCCTAGTGGTTAGATAACCTGACTACGAAGCTTGACGTCCCGGGTTCGATTCCCGTATCGGGGCAGATATTTGTATGAATAATACGAATGTTTGTTCTCGGGTCTTGGGTGTTTAATATGTATTTAAGTATGTATCTATCTATATAATTATGTTTATCCGTTGCTTAGTACCCATAACACAAGCTTTGCTAAGGTTACTTTGGGACTAGGTCAATTGGTGTGTATTGTCCCGTGATATTTATTTATTATTTATTTATAGGTAGAGTCATTCACGATGACGCGTGCCGTGATTCTTATTACAATGTCATTAATGTCTAATTTTGACAAAATCACGCGTCTTTGTGGATGGCACTAGGTATAAAGCTGAAAGGGCTGAGGAACAGAACAACAGCGCTGATTTTCAGCTGCAGCCAATAGTAGGAATAGATGTACCATGAAATTCCTTTAAATTATAACAAATGTGTTCAATGTTCAAACGAAACGGGAAATTCGAGTGTCGTTCAAGCTCATTTCAACATTTCTCGGGAAATTCTTAAGCGGATCTTTTCCGGGACAGTATCCGTACTCCGCAGCGGCGACGGCAGCCACATTTCATCCTGACTCACGCTGCCTGTCATGCCGTCTTGCTTGCGGCAAGCGCCTGGAGAGTCCAAGTAATTTGGAAACTTAGAAAATTCTCCTCGAATTGTATTTTAGACGACGCAAAAAAATTATAAGGATTCCGTGATTTTACTAAATTTCTATAAATTACATTGTCATTAACCGTTTAAATTGCGTTAAAAACACCCATTCAGAATTTCATGTGTCCAGATTTAACTTTGTGATTTTATGTTTGTACCTTATAGGTTCGACTCGATATTGTTGGATATCGAAATAAAAAGTATTCTACTTTAGGTCTTCTTAATCTTATTACATTGCGACCCTCTTTGCGTGTTGTAATTTTTCACGACACGAACGCAGGTGACCTAAGCACGACGTCATTAGGATAGTGTCGTTGGGATTTTATCTCCTCTATCTAAGTGATATTCCAGTGATCCAGCGTCACAATATGCTAGGGAGCTAGGTACTGGTAAGGAGAGGTAAATATAATTTTGTCCACTTTTAAGATTTAAGTTGTGATTAGCTAATAGTTGATAACAACAATCTAGGACCTTGAATGTCAAAAAGATGTCAGTAGCTTGACAACTTGGCACCGAGTGACTGGATTGATATTTTTCTTGTTTCAAATACGATTTTTTGGGTCAAATAATTTTTGTTTATAACCAGAACCATTGACGGAGACCACCTAAAATAGTTTTATGTAGGGCGTCCCACTTCAGTAGGTAGCGATTTTAAAGAAATAACACTACTTTTTGAACATGAAACTACCGTGAGACTCACACATACTCGTATTAAATGGTATTGACCCGGACAACTCACATCTTAAATCGAGTTTAGCTTTACATGTTTCGAGCTAAACCGCTGCAGCAGAGCGGTGGCGCGTAGTGCGCGTGTTATGCAGCAGCCGACGAGTCGCGTTGCTCCTAGGAAGAAGGGCTACGGATTAGCCCAAAACATGTCGAGCTAAACTCGATATAAGACGTGAGTTATCCGGGTCAATATCATTCAATATAAATTACACTACTCCATGAATAGCGCTGAAACAACCTTGGGGAAGTCTCCACCTACTTGATGATTCATTTTTAATTCGCGTGCTGATTTACAAGCGATAGAAATTTACACTCTGAGTAATCAACTAAAGACTACCTACTTGTTTTTCTAGTTTTAAAATACTATTTAAGTATTTGTTGGTGGCAGCATTTTGTGCAAGGTCTTTCCAGACTGTTATGTATAGGAATAGCGGGTGGATTTGAACTTGTGTTCCTGTCACTGTCATGTATGTGTGCGTGCATCGTCAGTTCGGCAATGTGGATGAGTGGTAATTATGGGGAAACCCCGCCTCTCTCTTTCTCCTTTTAAGGACCATCCCGCAGTTTCCAGTAAGCTGGTATAATATAAGATAATAATACATTATGTTAAAGGAAAATATTAATTAAATTGGCCATAACAAGTTGTGATCATCTAACCATTAGGATCCTACATTGTGTACTTTTTTGTTTTAGTAATCCCAATGATCTTTTATGTGGTATGTCTGTAATAAGCAAGATATCTATCAGAGCGCAATAAATGTGTCTAAATTAAGTTAATTAAAGCTAGAGATACTTGGAATTCAATACATTAACTAGTATAGTGTGAAAATAGAGTGTAATATGGAAAATAGAGTGTAATATGGGTGAGTAAGTTTAGAGTGTGTAAAGGGCGGGAAAGGATAAGAGTTGACTGGAAGAAATTAACGGGCCTCCACGGAGGCCCGGGGACTACCTTCCTAGCCCCCTGTCCCTCCAACTCTCACCCGCGATTGGTAAAATAACCGGAGGATGATTTACATTTACTGCACTAACTGCGGTGCTAGTCAACTCAAAAGAGGACAGATTAGATGGAATGAGTAAACCCAATTCCAAAATAGTAAAAAGGTGGAAGGAAACACATCCAATCCAACCAATGCTTGATTCATATGCTGCATATCTGTGCAATACACACAGGTTTTAGTTGGGTAACCACTGGGATGTCTAAAAGATCAAAACCAGTGAATTACAAAGTTTTGTGATAATGCCAAGCTGTAAACAGACATGACAAGTGTATGGTTTTGCCCAGAACAGTCGGGGGTTGAGACGGCAAGCCACTTTTCACTGAGCATCTCCGCTTACTAATGTAAGTATCAACAATGACACAGCTACTTTGAATGCGGCCCACAACCATCCCAGTCGCCCTGAACAAGAAGTAAGGTTGTGGTGATATAATAACATATCAACCCTGAAGTAAGTGTCCACACTCAAACAATATGGAGCCATAAGGAAGACAAATCTTTTCATCAAGCATCTCCGCTTACCAATGTAAGTATCAACAATGTCATGACTACTTTGAAATGCAACCCACAGCCAACCCAATTATTCAAAGTGAGGAAATGAGATAAAGTTGTGGATGACATGAACCATACCACCACAGATTTGTATAGTGTGCTGTGAATATCCGTGTATACATACACAGTACACAAACACATGAATAAGCATTTTAGTAAAATTGGATGTAGAGTTCAGCTACAATGCCTGAACACATAAAAAGTTTAATATCATTTATGAATCAGGTTACTCACAAGGAGCGGTAGGGTTATGATAGACAAAGGAATTGCCATGAGATAAATGATAAGCATTGCATTTTGCATAAGACTCATTTACTCAGATAACCAGTACCTTACCTGGAGCTTCCCCAATTTCACAAAGCAAGTAGTCATAGATCATAGGTGTACATATTAGTCCAATAAATGGTCATAATATGGTTGAAACACAAGAGGACAGATCTCACCTTGTCATAACAGGGAATCCAGATCCAATCTGAGATTCTCTGATATCACAAAGCAAGCTTTTAAGTTAAGAGCTATTACGCTATTGGGGGTCCCAGAGGGAGGCCCAATCAAGCACCATCTCTTAGTGATGACTTCAGCTTAGAGCTTGAAAATGTTAAATTACACAGGTTTTACTGATGGCCGGTCAGCCTAACTCAGCTCAAGTGTAATAACCATTATTCATTCTCCAATCTGCCTTCACTAATAGACTACAAATACGGGTGAAATAGCCGGTGACAAACAATCACTAGGATTATCGTTCACAAGCCTTCACCTAATCAGTAAGAACCCGACACGCCCAAAGTAAGCTATTAGAGCCAACCTCGAACATGACGAAATTCAGACTCTAGTTGGGCCAGGTAATAGCCCAATGGAGCCCTAAAATGAAACACTGATGAGTTATGATCGCTTACTGGACAATAAGCACCCAGATAAGACTTTATGGATTCTAATTATTATGAAATTAAGGCAGCTCCGCATTACCTCATCTCTGTAACCCAATACTGCGCAATATTAGTCTACAGAGACTACAGTTCTCACAATTACCTCACTCTGAAAGTTCATAGAATGCTGTATAAGCCGATTCTAATCCATTCAGAGCTACACAACAAATAACTAACAAGTTACAGTGTGAAGTGAGTGTAGGTATATAGTGTGATATGATGCATAGATACCATATAATATAAGTAATAATAGAGCAAAACATGTCACAGGACACAAAATAATTGTCTGAATGGGTTATGTCGTTTCGAGGCAAATAATTCTTAGCTCAGTTAGGTCTATCAATGTTAGACTTGTGAGAGATGTAGATAGTAATTCTCGTGATAGACACTATCCCATCCATACAATGAAGCAAAATTATGATCAGAACACGCATTCGCAGTGCATTCCCACATATGAAGCACACACAAACGTAAAATTAAACACATGGTCCCTAGGTCTCCCTAAAGTTTTCCTACGGTTTCACGCCCTAACGCAGTATAGTATGATTTAGAAAGTTCTCGGTTCATATAACTTTTTAACAAGGACTTCTTATCTATAATAATTAAATAATCTATAATCTATAAATAAGAAAAGGACTTCTGACAGACAGAATTGAGGTAGGATGGAACCAAAAACTTCTCCCAATCTGACATACTCCCTAACCATACAAAGCATGCTCACTTACCTCTTATTTACCTGATAAGGTAAATAAACAATCCCACCTGGTATTCACAACACTACACAAGAAACACATCACAAAATGCCCATTTTTCACTACACACAACACGCATCACGCTCCTAGCTAAATTACACACCCTATTTCGCACCAACAATAATTAATCGCGGAAATCTAGATCAAACTATATGGACCTGCCTAATTCTACACTTCGCGAGAGAATCTCAACCCTGCCTAGCGTTTGGCACGGAGTTGAAGCAGCCTTCAGATTGTGCCAACCACGGCAGTCCCATTTGTATCAAAAACAATAGGAGCCACGCCCAATTTGTGAGCAATTCTAGGAATGAATCTACGTTCTAGAACTTTCTTTAACCCAAAGGCAGTCGTGAAGCATATCCAGACACGCCACGCTAGCACGCTACATAGTCCGAATACCGACAACGCGAATCCTTGGAAGAAAATGCAACAAGCACCCAGCTTCAGTCGCGATCTGAATAGGGCGCCACATCCTCAACCAGGACCCACACTGCAGGCACCCAGAGACCACTGCGGCCACGTGCCGGGACACGCCCAACAACCGACGATTACAGGGATAATTAAACAAGCAAACTACAGAAAATAACGAGAAATACTGCTAGGAAACCAACAGCATCTCATTGTTATTTTCCAATAATAATTAAACAAGAAACTCACAAAATGGGAGATTTGGCAAAACCTGAAGCCACATACCTGACGGGCAGAGTTTCTGCTTACGCGCCGAGAGCCGAAGAAGGAAAGAGAGCGAGCCCGCTCGCGCAACGCTTTTTATAACCTCGAGGCTTCTAGAAACTTCCATTCTTCCCGGAAACGGGGTTCTCAAACATATCTTACTTACACCTCCCTACTACTCCTCCTGTATTGCCATCAACAAATTGCAAACTCCAACACTGAACAAATTCATCATCATCATCATGCAAACCGATACACGTCCCATCGCCGGGCTCCGGCCTCCTTTCAGAACGCGAAGTCCCGGGCTCCAGCCCCCCACGTTTGCCCACTGCAAAATATCAACTTGCTAAGAGAATCAATTGCTTTCCCAATTGACTTGACAAGACAATTATTCCTGTAGTTAGTCGAAAAGTACTCATTTCGTATTTTTAGTACAATTTATGTGATTTTTGTTGTTTTGTTGACTGTGCTCGTTGATACTCTTAAAACCGCTGTATCTCAGACCACCGTGCAGTCACCAATCCCACACAAGTACGCCAAACCCAAAGTCAATCAAACCTGCGTCGGAAGCTGGCCAAACCCAGCTCCCAAGATTCGATCCAAACAAACCGACATCTAAACAACCAAACAAATAAATGAATAAATACATAAACAGAGCAAGTCAAAGAAAAGCCTGTATAAATATGAAACGTTACCCTAAAAAGTGGTAAAAAATTATTTTAATGGTAATTTCTAATAGACTTCTTCTCGTCAAGCCTATATTCGGTCTCCGATTGGCTATTTATAAATCTCACGTTCCTTATTGGCTGTAAAATTCTCAAGTTAGAAAACATCATACAAATAAAATATTACATAATTTGAATTTAAATTATTTATGATAATAATTAAATATTGAATTTTAGTTGAAAAATACATGAAATTTCTAAACGGACTAGCTCTTAGGCGCATTAATGTTTACTAAAACCGTATCTCAGACAGCTCGAACCAGCTGTTGTCACGTAAACGATACTCGAAAGTCTAACTAGAATTTGATATCAAATACTAAACAAAATGCAATTATAATTATTGAAGTTACTAGTTAAACTCCTAAACTACCAAAATCAAGTATTCGTTTAGTGCAAAACCCTTTCAACGATGGGAAAAATGACACATCAATACATAGGTAAGTCTATGCTTTATTCGAACCGTTTTGCTATGATTATTTCCTAAAAGAAAAGCTGTTTTTCTGGTAAAGTGTATTTTCCTTGTGTAAAATAGTAGCCTCTATTATGTACTAAGATTATTTTTATGTTTCAGATAAAATCCAAGAAATAATGGACCAAAAGCGTTTCCATTTATAGGTTAATTTTCCTCACTACTATGGGATGTCAAGAAATTCCAATTGGAACGACACATTTTTACTCCTATAATTGTTCACGACGTTTTCAGGTAAGAACTTAATAAGAATTTCATACTTATAGATAAATCTAATAGTGAAAATGTCTTAGGCAAAATACTCCATAGTAAGGAAATTTTCAAACGTTAATAGCGATTTATTTGGTCAATTGTTTGAGGTAATTTATGTTTAATTATAGTATATGGACAGCAGAAAGAACAGATTTATAATGAAAACATGGATCGAAGTCTAATCATAAAGTCTATTCAACCTGCAAAATTTGACACTCCTGAAAATTTCACTTTGTTATCTGATCAAAATCTATGGGGTTTATTTGGGTATTTATCATATAGACATACTGTACTAAGTCAGAAGGGATGGAATTTATAAAGATTTTGATTATAAATACCAAACAATTATTAATATTAGCCTTTACAAAATTTCAGCCCTTGGGTTAAAAATCTCAAACTGAAAGATGACTAGTTTTGACTCATTTGAGTGTTTGATCCGAAATAAACCTATTTATTCTGTATCAGAGTCACTATTAGGATGAGATTAAAGAAAAAGTACTCAGATCTAACTTGTATTTTTAACAAGAATGCTATATCCAGGATATCATTAGAGCGATTTCAAATAAATTTCTATTTCAGGAAACTTCAGTGCTTTCCTATGGATTTTACAATCAAAATTGCCTACGGCAGCACGAGGAACAGGAAATGGAAGGAAATCAGGATTGGAGAAAGGATTTAATGAGATTTTCAGGAAAACATGGGAAGCCTTAGAAGAGTTTTTTTTAGCCTACGCATTTTTGTAAATATTTTAAGTTACTTATGTACGCTTTGCTAGTAAATCAAACCAGTAGTCCTATTAGGCATGGTTTTAGTTGCTTTTGCCTGTAAAATCACAAAAGGAGAATAAAATTACTTTTAATTAATCTCAGATGGTTTCATTAAATTAGAAAAATAGCGCCATCTACTAGTGAGTAGTGGAACCTCTCCGAATATAGCCCGATAACCCATAACTTGACACACACACACCGCTCCTCACTAGAGGTCGCCACAGTCACGGTTTCAGCTCAGTAATAATGCCATCTATAGTCAAATAGCTAAACATCCTACTTTACTTTATAACTACACTTGTATGCAGCGTGATCAAAGCTTTTTAAACAATAACCTGATGACACCGCGTTTCCAGAGATGTCACTACTTCAACGCGTGCGGAAACCGAGTTTTGAATTTATTAATGCTTATTTCTATAAATACCAACTTAATAGTATATTATGATTTGTAAAGAAACTGATGAACGAATTGATTAAAACAGTGTATTTAATGAGCTGAATTAATTATTTCAATGCATATTATGGAAAAGTGAAAGAAAATTTGTTCTCATAGAAAATATTTCCTATAATCAAGTAACAAATAAGGCAATAATATATGGAGTCTGCTACACACTGTCATGTATGTGTGCGTGCATCGTCAGTTCGGCAATACATACCTCTACATATGCTTAAGAACACATCGTCTTTACGTCTCCTTTTAAGGACCATCCCGCAGTTTCCAGTAAGCTGGTACCTACATAACACAGACCATTATGTTACTATTTTTCTCGCTAATCCTACCGCCAAGCAGCAGCGCCTGCGCTACTGTGTGGAGAGTAAGACATCCGGTGGAATTATTAGCTCATGTGGTATTCAACATTAGCCCTCTAGACTCTAAAATTCACAGTGCTTTAGTTTTACTGTCATACTGTGTAATTTCATTGAATAAATAAATAAATAATAATAGACTGTCTAAGCATCAACTCTCGTGTTGTAATGTCCATAGATCGTTGATTAATTGATAACCACTTTATTTCTTCGATAACATAACTGAAAAAAGATATTTAAACAAATGCAATATCATCAAGGTTATGTATAATTTTGATGCAACATAGATTTCAAAGTGCATCAAAGAAAGAGAATAAGATGTTATAATAGTATTAAGTACCTAAGTAACTAAATTAACTAAACAGTGGATACCATCTGCTATGGTAAAAAGGCGCTGACTCAGCATAAAGCAGCGGATACCGCATGTTGTTCTGCGAGATTCGCTCGAAGAGTGGGCGTTGCTCCTTACTATAACAATCAAGTGACTTACTTGCTTCGTTTGCTGTCCTATTACGAGAGTAAACTTTATAAAAAAGTACATTAATGTAGATTACATTAGCAACTACGTAACAGTTGCTACAATCACATTTATCAGCTGCTATATTCACCAATTAGCCGGCTCACAGCCGAACGGTGTTAGCAGCAATCGCAAAGTACGTTTTCAAGTGACTGTATTCAAAGAGAAATGTCATACTACCATGTCAATAGCAATGGGGAATGAACTCTATCGTACGAGTATGGAGTGGGAAGCGCCAAAGTTCGCATACTCTTCGCTAGTCATTCCGTAATTTTTGTCCTTATCATCGTTTGTCATAAATTTTTTCCCACTGAAACCATACAGTTTTCTGAAACTTTTAAATGGTCATCCTATAGAAAACTATAGGTTAGCTTAGGTTTAGATTATAACAATTTTGAACAATTATTGAATTCAGAGAAACAAGAGTATTATGACAAACGATCGTTCTGACAAACATTACATTCGGACTGCCAATAAGTATGCGAGCCGATATGGACCCACTTTGCTAAGAGAAAAATGAAGAGTGAAAGATAAAATGTCGTTTCATTCGACCACGGTTTACTCCCGCTCCATCATTGCCCTGATATTCCGCGTGACGTGATTGCGTCTGCTACGTTTGACATTTTAATGTGCCATTTGGCAGTTTTAATACCAAAACGCTTTTGTTGTAGCCGGGAGCGTCGCAATTAATGTTCGCTGGACGTTTATTGCGGGATATTTTTACTGAAGTAAAATGTATCTAACCTATATTTTGTTTTGGACATAAACAATGAAGCAATGGGACAAAGAAACTGCACATGCAGTCGAATATTTCATGTTGATTTAGTACGTGGGATGGATAAAAGCGTCGAAAATAGGAACTGAATTCTTGACTAAGAAGTCATCTTGAGAATTCATAACATTCATTGATGATTAAATATACGACTATAGTGTAGGGTATGCTGTCGTATTATTAGAATCGGATATACTATTTAAAAACCAATACATTTTTTAATCAAAATTATAAAGTACTAACCAGCTAATCACTTAGACTGATATTAGGCTCGGTTTTAGTCTTTAGCAGACCCTGAGCCGGATGTTGTACATCATAATATCAATATTGGTTTAAAGTCTAATTTTTTCCATCGTATTTTGTCAGATGAGTTCGTATTTATCTTGTTTTCTCAATTAACTTCAGTAAACTTCAGTAAGCTAGTTGAAAAAGCAATAAACATATAGCAAAACATTATTCACTACACCTGTACTCGGAGACGTGTCAAAAACATTTCATCATCAAACTGAACAATCTGAAGCTTTAAACGAACAAGAATACGGAATCCTGAAAAAGCAGACGGGAGTAGACAGGAGACAAGAGCAAACATGAGTGGTAGAAAAAAACACACTAACTAATTCTAACAACAAGCAACAACTTGTTAAATTAACCACAATTCAATTCAACGTAATGTCCAACTGACATGCTTTATTTTACTTTGCTGCGACACTAATGACCTGCACACACGATTCCATTACGACCTACAGCTATTAATTAAAATACCTACACTTCCATATGTCAAATGTGCACTTTTAACGAGATCTAACATAATTTAATTAGGTTTATTACATTTTTTTATTTTTCCTTTGTAAAAGAGACAATCACTGTATTACTGATACTGCGTAGCTGCTAGTACGTTGCGTTGGGTATTTTGATACGATCACTAGCCTGTTGTCCGCGACTACGTCTGCGTAGAATTCGTTTATCGCTAATTCGCTACCCTGCAAGAACTATGCATGCAATTTTCCGGGATAAAATTATGTATCGAATCTACTCCTTTGTGCTACATCAATGTTTTTTTTATATAGTTATGTCGTGAATTACAATAATCAAGCCTTATAGTATTGTCAATTGACTATTACCACAGGGCGGCCACGCCGTACAAAATACGCGTTCTTGAATCTACATAGGCACGACAACGTCTGTACACGCGTCAATGTTTGCGTAAGCTGCACAGGGCTGACTATTGCAAAACCGTTTAGTACTATAAGTGCTACCAATGACATTTAAAGGTACTCCTATGTAGGTATGGCTTAGATATGTGCAAATAAATGTAATCGTTAATCTTACCTATTTCGAGGGTATTCTGGCAAAACAGAATAAGTGCAATTTTTTTTAAAGTTACATACATAGGCATACTAAATTTTTTCTGCTTTATTTATCTAACAAAACCGTATAAAAAATAAATATTGTGCACTTATCCGGTTCTGCCAGAATATCCTCGATTTATTTAAACCTACGTAAAATGTGTCTGTCTGCGTATTTAAAGCATTATTATTTTCAATTACAATAGATATACCTCTACGTCTACAAACTTAAAATAATAATTCGGTAGGTAGTTATTTCATGTATTAATCGCGTTAATTTCAGAAATCACTATTTATTTAGAAAAAGGAAGTAGGTAGGGTACCGTGACGATTTCGCAAAATTATTGCTCCCGAACTTAGTGCTTAGTGCCGTGCGGCCAACATACATCGCGTCGCGCACCCGACTCAACCCGACTGCTTTCCTGCGGTTTTCCTGCAATCTGCGCTTGAGGGATGGGGTAACTCGTACCGGTGCGGGGCGGAGCGTGGCCATTCTGTACGTTAGAACTATTATATATTCTGTGCTATTACAACACCGAAATAGCGGCGAACGCCGTGTTACGCAACTACCGGTTGCGGTGCACGTGGACGGGCTCGTTGGCCGGAGCGTCATTCTACTCTGGGCTGTAGGGACGACAACACCTGGCTAATAATTCTGTCAGTTCGTCTGTCGATTAGCTCTGTACATACTCTGATTGGTTTTGTATTTTAATTATTATCGGCTGGTGAAATAAAACAACTGTGCTCCAAAAGAAGTTATTATTGAAGCTCTCACTCAAGTATCTACATACATCATGAACACATCCTGACGGTTAAACGGATGTACTCTCATTCCCTCCATCATCATCATCATGAGGAGAGATGACTCTCCTCCCCCCTCTCGTCGACATATATAAAAACATTGATAAACTCGTAAAAGCGAAATAATAAAAGATCAGATAGATAAAAGATAGATAAGATCGTCGTGCACAGAGAAGTGAACCCATTCCGGGTTCTGTACCTACCTATTTAATTTCAGTGCGTTCAACTCAAAACGACTTACCCGCTACCTAGCCGGAGCATTATTTAATCTGAATAAATTTTGTTTTTTTTTAATTTGGTCTTGCACTGATTCTAACTTCTAAATTCTACTACCTAAAACTAAAACGCCACAACTATCATATTTTATATCCTTCCGCCTGGACCGATTTAGATAATATACGAACTATAACTCAATAAGCTCAAACTATATGTATAACGAATTTCATCTAAATCGGTTCAGCGGTTTTGATGTGATGAGATAACAAACAAACAGACATATAACCTTTTGCATTTATTATTAAAATGGGATTAGGATGGGATGGGATTAGTGGGATCAATTGTAACGTAATAAAATTTTAAGGTAATGTACTGCAAATATCCTATACTTTTTAGTTAAAGTTTCACCCTATACCTAATTTGTTTTAAGGAATACATAACATTTTGAGAAACACTGCAAACACCAAACTCACGTTTTCCAAAATATTTTTTTAACAACCGTCGTTCGATAAATATGTACATCTCAACTCTACTTATATACGTCCCACTGAAAGGCACAGGTCTCCACTCAGAGTGAAAGGTCTTGGGCCGTAGTTCCCACGCGGGCCAAGTACGGATTGTGACCTAAGGATAAATGTAATAAAAAATTAAATTAGGTTAGGTTAGATTAGTGTTTATGTCTTCTTTTTCACTAGAACGGTAAGAAAGCCCATAGTCGTACAAAATCCCACAACATTACATGAATCATCGCAGCGACCTCGATTTAATGCGATCGCCTGTAACTTACCGGCAAGAAACCTAATACACGGGTCCACCTACCATTTCTTATCCCAAAACGGCCCATAGTACAGAAACACTAAACACGGGTACTTGTGCGATGTTAACTTCGTAACAAATGAGTTTACAATATCCTCGACGTCTACTGCCTCAAGTGTAAACTTTAAGGTCTATTAGGTAAAGACGAAGGTCGTTTGTGTCGTCGGAAGGTGTCGTAGTCACACGCACACCATAATCAACATATTGATAGGCCCTAAACAATGCTCATTTAGTTGGCGTTAGTACTTCCTAAGATCGGAATTAATACGCGGGACGCGATCTCCTGCCCTTCCTTGCCGAACTTAGGGTTGCCAGAATAAAAACATTGTATAACTTATTTATACTATTCTTGGTCTCGTAAATAAAGTGATGCCGTATCATACTAATGCCGTTCATATTTCTCCTTTGGAATTTCCTCATTTGTCCTATTATTTAGAGATATAGCATCTTTGGTGCACGAGTCCGACTCGCAGTTGGCACAGTTTTTAAATTATAAACGGCGAGAAATACGCAAGATAGATATTTGAGGGCATGTTTCAGAAATTAGACGCAATTATTTCTATTTTCATTTCCAGATATACTTGCTGCTTGCGACTATAATAAGTAGTTTGCCGCATAAATAATGTATTCTTGTCGATACCTAGTTAAATATCAATAAAGGTACCGACTACTTTGGTAAGGTATTATGTTCCTACCTATCTTTAAGTTTTCCTCAAATTTGCCATACTTTGTACTATATCAAAAGCATCAAATCCGTCACTAACAAGGGCAGCCCTGAACGCCACACTCTTGCGCGCAAAACACGAACTCATTAGGAGAACATTATGCTATCAGCTGTAACTCCCTCGATAAGGCAACACATTTTACTCGTCATGTCACCTTGACAAAACCAACCTTACAACCATAGTCCAAGGCGCATTTCGTTTCGTATTCCCTGACGCACTTGAGATCTTTGACCTATTTATGATACACAGTATTTGCGGTTGTTATAATGAAGTATTTTCGTTTAATATCTAGCTTCGGGGGCGAAAATCGAGTAAGAGCAAGGTATTGATTCCGTATCTGGATGATATTTGAATATATTTAGGTAAAACTTTTTTTGATTTCTGCTACACTTTGTGTAGAAACCATGTAAACAAGGTTTTCCATTTACCAAGTTTGATAATTGAGAAAGCAGTACGACTTAAGTCTTCAGGCGGTTTCAGTGTGTTTATGTGATATTTTATTACTAACCAGAAGCAGAATACTTTCGAAATGAGTGCATCTGTTTATTGGCCACTCAAGGAAGAGTAACATAAACAGGAACGAATGAACCGGAGGCACACGCACGCCGCGGACTATAGTAGCCCATTAGTGGTTAATGAAACTTAAGCCTATGAACCTAATTCTGACCTCACGATGTTAATTATAACGATGGCAACTCAATTACGATGTTATTGTTGTAAACTTTAATTGCTTTAAAGGAAATAAAAACATATATATTCGTACCGTACATTCATACTAGCATGCGATATGTAATTTAGCAAAATTTTGATAGTCCGAAACTGATGTCCGAAAATAAATTAAGTACTATTTCTTGATTAGTGTAAGTAATGGTAAATATAAAAACGGTAAATGGTAAAACAATATAATTATGGCTTGAAAATAGTAATATTAGGTTAGGTTCAAATTATATTTGTAACGAAACGAACAGCCATCAGTAAAAGAGGCACGGGAATAAAAGGTGGGACGGAATACGCCCCCTGCAATAAAAAACAAACAGTCTACCCCCCTTTTCACCTAGATAGGTTCGTTAGTTACCTTATGTCTCTCAGATTAAAAATAGAAGCCCCGCGAAGCGGGGCTTCGTCGAATTGGGCACAGCCATGTCCCCGCGTTATAAAGATACTAGCACCCACTAGTTACTAGTTTCCAGAGAAGTATATTGGATAAGGTTAGTAAGCCTGTACTTAATTATGATTGGTTTTTTGGAGTCTTTTTGTATTTTTTTATTTCAACTCCAAATTCGTTACTTTTACGAGTATCCCGTGAAACCATATCGAAAATACAAACTGAGACATGGATGCGCAGAAAAACCAGAAAAAGATACCAGCGCTGGGAATCGAAGCCAGGTCCTCAGCAATCCGTGCTGCGTTCTATAAGCCCTACACCACCGCTGGACAGGAGTCTAGACACGAATTTCTCCTATGCACACATATCTCAGGTTGCTTTTTTGCACTACGCTACTTAAGCAGCAGCACTAGCGACACTGCTTCGCTCTCAGCGAGAAATTCGTGTCTAGACTCCTGTCCAGCGGGTGGTGTAGGGGTTATAGCACGCAGCACGGGTTCGATTCCCAGCGCTGATCTCTTTTTCTGGTTTTTCTGTGCATCCATGTCTCAGTTTGTATTTTCGAGTAAGCTTGTAATAAAAAACCTTAGTAACTAACTTTCTGCGTAACAAATTTATGCGTAAGTCATTTTCTGCCTAAACAATATTTGGAATTCGCAAAAAATGCGAAAAGCCCATTCGACTTACATTGGTTATGCGTAAAAGAATTCTTCGTAATATACTTAATTATGCGAAAACAGTTTCGGTATAAATACTATTATGCGTAAACAGATTATAATCATCGTCTGTAGTCTTGGTGACTAAAATTTGTGTTAGCTCCACTGTTCATTCTACAGCTAAATTCGACCAAGACCTTCATCTAAGCATGGCGTTACTTACCATATTTTTTGTCCCATCCTATTACGCATCGCCGTTACCAATTAGTTATCGAACATGAGATCAAATTGCCACGGTCCCTCTGCGGGTCCGTTAGATTGCACTACAATGGATCCGTAGAAAAAACTCAGTAGGCCTATCCAACCTTATAAGAGAGGTTCATTCCTTTGGCACAAATAATCAATCACGTCTATAATTTCACCGAGTTCTGACTACTTCTAAGTAATTATCCTTTATACTTGTATTATTTATGTATTGTATGTAAATGTGTGTATTTATGTATTTTATTTTATATTTAGTTATAAATATATTAATGTTTTATATATGTGTTATATATTTATTGTATATAGTTAGGTATTTGAGGTTTATATATGCATTTATATTTGTTCAAATGTTTTGCTCTATTTGTCGATCCTTGTTTTTTGGATTGCTCCTCTACCACTCAAAGGTTGACTGGCAGAGATCCCTGCAGGGATAAGTCCGCCTTTGTACTTAACACAAATTTTATTTATGTAACCTTTTTGTTTTTCCTTTTTGTACAATAAAGAGTATAAACAAACAAACAAACAAACAAACTTCTGACGCTAACAGGTTTGTGGGGCCAGAAAGATCTACGTACCCCTATATATTCTCCCCGAAATAGGTGGGAGTTTTGAAACATTTTTGTATGTATGTATGTATGTAAATACTTTATTGTACATAAAACACAAAAATAATACAAAAGAAAACAGCAAAACAAAAGAGTACAAAGGCGAACTTATCCCTAAAAGGGATGTTTTCTAGCTAACCTAAACAGGAAAGGAAAACTTAAAGATAGGCGAACAGTAATTTATGCACAGTGAGAAGAAAGGAATAGGTATATAACACATAAATAAAAACACTCAATAAACAACAATTATACATGTATATATGTGTACACATATACATAAATAATATAGGTACTTACGATTTCCTAAGTTTCTTCAATCTGCATTTTGTTTTGCGATAAGTCAAGTATGTTCAATTATTTTGAGCGGTCGCTGTTAGTTTGTCAAGATACAATAGTACATTACTGTAGAGGCCTGGAAGTAGGCCCCACCCAAACCCCACGTTCCGGCCGAGGCTTGTATAGTGCTTTTCTCAAACATGACATGAAATAAAATAAAAAAAAACGAGAAATCAAGCTGGCGAGATGCTAGTCTGGTCGCCCTGTTGCGTGCGCGTGTCGCGCTGGCTGCTGGCGCGGCGGCTGCGAAGCGGGTGCTGTTGGCGTGAGCCGTGCCCGAGAGCGCGCGTTGAAACAAAAGACGGTCGCATTGCCGGCCAGCGGCCTGCAAAGTTAGAGTGACCGCGGGCAGGCAGGCGAGCCGCAGCGCCTGCAGCGCGATACCGATAATTCTCGGCCTATTATTTGTAACACAACGTCAATATTTCATGTCATGTTTGAGAAAAGTACATTTAGTGCAATGGCATCCAACCATTTGGCAACAAATGTTTCAACTAATAATCATTTAAGTAACAAACAACGTTTCACAAACTTTTGTTTCAAAAATTTAATCGTTTTATAACACCACATTTCACAAATTGATCATTTCAAAAACTCTTTATTTGACAAACCATCATATAACAAATCATTATTTGGCAAACTATTCATTTATTATTTTCGTCATTTGGCAAAACCACGTTTGTCAAATCAACGTTTGGCAAAAAACATTTAATAAAATGTATTATTTGATATACAAGTTATTAAAAAAAATTTAGAGGTGCTCTAGTCAACTTGGTTAAGAAATAAGTTAGGTTAGGTTAGGTTAGAACTGCGACCCTAAGAAAAAACGAACTGCTGCCAGTACAGTAGGTTAGGTTAGAACTGCGACCCATAGAAGAACTAACTACTGTCAGTACCTATAGTTGGTAAGGAATGCGAACCAAAATCGAGCCACGAGAACCAAATCCTACCAATTTAAATATGTTATATAACTAGTTTGTCAAATAATCATGGTCGGCTGACATGAAGGCCTTCATGGGAGCCTTGTCGTCCCGGCTGATAGAGACCTCAGGAGACCCCAGAGCTGGCGCTTACCTCTCCCAGCGAATTTCTCTAACTGTACAGAGAGGTAATGCCGCCAGTGTGTTGGGGTCTATGCCGCAGGAGGGCCTCTTAGATGGTGTTTTCTTTTTATAGTTAGGTATATTTATGTTGTTTTTATTAATTTTGTTTCCTATAATATTATTGTATCTTGTGTTGTGAAGAAAATTTGAAGAACAATCATTTATTAATTGATGTTTTTTTTATAAAATAACTAGTTTGAAAAATAAGATGTTTGGGTAATGGACATTTTTTAAATGATAATTTGTCATATGTTATGTTTGTAAAGTGACAAGTTTGTTAAAAGTATATTTATCAAATGAGCATTTGTAATATTTGCAGTTAGTGATATGGAGTGGTTGTGAAACGTTATTTGTGAAATGATCATTTGTTAAACGTTGTTTGCCAAATGATAGTAAACCACATTTAGTTGATATTTTCGTATGTGATTCAGTTGCATTAATTTATGCTACCTACCAAATAATTGTATATACGAGCAAAGGAGCATAGTAATTTAACCCAGTACAAGAATATGTGGTTAAATAGACGCTTAGGATACTGTGAACTATATACATATTTATAATTAGGTTACCTAAGTCTAGGTTACGTAAGTAATAACATGACGGAGGTATTTCGCTTTTAAAGGTCGTGTTAAATCAATTAGCGTAGTAAAAGGTTCTGGCTGGGCTTTGTCTTTCGTTCAAGGTGAGACATTTGATTAATAAACTATAATGCGAGGCTTCACGTTTATTATTCATAGTAATGGTTATAAATATGTTACAGGGAAACGTTGGAAGATGTCAGTTACAAATTAACCACCATGCACGGCCAGCCAGCGAAGTTATCCAAATAAATCCTTCAGAAAATGTATCCTGGATCGAAGACAATCTTGCCTATCTCTCGAAGAGTAAACGAAGACAAATGTTTACGGAGAACAGACTGATGTGATTGTCCCTATATTCCTTTATGTAAATACGAACGAATTTTCTAAATAAAAACAGAGAAGTGGCAATAACCTAAACGAGATCATGTTTTGCGCGATAAGAGACGGACGGAAGAGCGCTCGGTATCGAGGAACATTTCCGAATAGCGGGCGGAGGCGCGGGAATACGTCATTAGTGTCGCTTTGGCGCAAGCCGGCAAAAAGGCGGCTCCCGTTTTGATATTAAACAAATGCACGCGCAAATCAATAAAGCGAGCCAATTAAGAATTTTGGTTAATTATCATTTAATTGGACGGGGTTGGTCAAGCGGAACACACGATCACGTTATTTACAAATAAGGTAACGGCGCCTATTACCGTGGTACTTAAGGAAGTTTTCAAATGAGTCCCAAAAATTAAGGGTATCAAAGCTCCTTAACAAACGAGAATATTTTTTTTATTTAAGAGCGTTTATTGAACTTTCAGTGTCTTAACTTTTTGGGCTCGTTTTAGTTATTAGTATTTGATAAAATAATTATTGAAATCAAAATACCCAAATCTTCTATTACCGTGGTAATGGACAGGCTGTGATTCCATTACCGCGAATTGAGCTTCTATTACCGAGGGTATAAAAAAACGGCAATTTTCTACCATCGGTAAAAGGAACGCGACACATGTTTTGGAACTTAATACCGAGGGATTAAAAAAAGGTAATGGCTTTGGTTCTGTATAATATATTGTACACCAAATATTTTTTGAGAAAATTTAAATAAAAAACTAAAGTATGATTCGAATAGTGTATCCAGCCCATTGTATTTTATTATGCTTATGCCACCAGTTATAGTTTGATGTATGCATGCTGAGTAAAAGTCACAACTTTATCAAAATAATCTGCACTTACGGTACCCTAAATGTGAATTATTTTAACAGAAAAATAAAATGTCACTCGGTAATAGGGACTTCTTTAAGAACCTATTACCGACCCAAAGACAATTGAATGGGTCGGTAATAGATGCCCAAACATTCTATTACGAGGGTTATGCGATCATACCATCGTTAATTGGCTTAATTTGGAGTATTGTAAAATCTAATTCCGACTATAAAAACTATAGGATAGAGTTGTGTTTGCATTACAAATCAAATATACTTATTACATCCTTGGCATATAACCAAAATTACATAACTGGTAAGTAAATATAAAAATTTCATCGCAATATTTAAACAACTTGGCAAAATAACGGTTTCTATAGAAACTACAAATTCAGTATTGAAGTTTTTGCTAAAAATTAAGAGTTTGTTAATACTTTTCATACCACGGAAATAGTTTTTTAAAAGCGTGAATGGATTAAGATTGGAATAACTGTTACAAATTATATAAACGATAATTTATACCAAAAATAAAGCTTGAAGAACCAAAACTACCACTTTAACTATTACCGTGATATACCACGCTATTACAATCAACAGTTAAAAATGGCGCCTATCGCCGCTGTATTTTATTTTTCATTTTAATCGTATTTCCGGCCAAAAAATATACAAAAAGTATTCAGAACTCGTACAAAAACTATAAAAAGCCATTTAAAAACCATAACAATAGTTCAATTGCCATAAATATTTTGTAAAACACTAAATATGATTCGAGTCTGCTTGTATGTGGTGTCGCGCGTTAGTATGGCAAATCCTCTTCCGTCGGTGCCATTTCGAAAAAAAACACAAATTGCGAGATCTTTGATTCATTCACATACACTAGCGCTAATAAATCAGTGAGTCGACTAAATAAGCTTTTATCTTGTAAAATATATTTTTCAAGAAATCTATCGGTTTGATTATAAAATGCGTATTTTAAATTGCCGCGGTGATGGCCGTCGATTTCGATACCCCGGTAATAGGCGCCGTTACCTTACTGGCTTTTTACACGGATCCCGCTGCCGTGGATAATCGACGCCCGCGTGCTGACAAAAATGCGGCCAAGCGCGAGCTAGTCTCCAGTTTTTGCTAAGATGTGCAATTATATCTGGTGCAAAAACGCTTCTTTTTATTCCAAGTTACGGTGTTGTAATGAATAAAAACCGCGTTGATTTTATCTCGTCTGAATACATTAATTTGGCTTTGTATTCAATTTTAATCGATTTTGATTCTATTTATAATTTAACGCGGCTTGTATTTTCAAAATTCCCAACAAAGTTTTACAATCATTATTTTCGCCGTTTCTTTTTCCTTATTGTTTGTTATGTGATTTTCATTGACTAAATAGTCATTGTATTGCTTGATTGTATTATAAATATTTTTACTGGCTCTTATAATGTAAAGTCGCATATCGTAGTCATAGCAAGTCCACATGGGCGTCATGACTCACATACGAGCAATCATCGCGTATGAAAACAACCTAGAAACTCATATTAAACGACCGGACTATAATCGTCCAGCTATGTCTTGTCTCTAGCTAATTGCTAATCACATGTTACGATCTAGGTCCAGACGAGCAATTATAGAAATCATTCCGTCGTTAAAAACACTACTTAATTTTTTTTTGTACGTTAAGCCTGTCTTTGAAGTAGAAATTTTAGAAAAAACAAATTAAGAGCGGAGTAATGACATGTTATTATAAAGCTTTCAACTGGCGCGCCGGCAGAAAGTAATAGCTGAACGAAGGCTAAACTTAACCGAATTTTAATGGTGCTCAAATAATACACTTTTTATATCGGGAACGCGTAAACTTTAAACTGACTTAGTGCCCTTAGTGTAAGTTTTCGGTTACAAAATACGTCTCGATCGCGTGCGCGTTAAAATCTCAATTTGCATGGAAACACGAACATCGCAAACGTTCCGCTAGAGGCGCTGTTCGTGTTTCCATGCAAATTGAGATTTTAACGCGAACGCGATCGAGACGTATTTTGTAACCGAAAACTTACACTAGGGGTACAGGCGTCCGCTGTCGGAATATTGTAACATTGTAGGAACGTGTCATTCATTTGCCGTATCGTGTTACAGCTTAACTGGTTGATCTAATTTTAATTTGAAGTGTAACGGAACCCATTGCGATACAGAACACCTATTAGTAATAGGCTACTCAATTTCATAATTCCTTTAACGCTTTTAGTAATTTATATCCAATTAGGAAGCGAGCGGTGCATGAGTCATGGCTAATTATCTTGGCAGGGTTTAGGTACAGTCGAGGTCAAAGATATATTTACAATTGAGAGTTCCAAAAATATCTTTACATTTAAATAAGTTTACACACAGTATGACAAATACTTACGACGAAGCATGTGACAGTTTCATCTTTTCACTCTATGTTCCATAAATATGTTTGCAACCTTTCTTCCATAGAAAAATTATCACACATTGTGACAAATATTTGTTTAATTTAAACGACATAATATTATTGAACATCTTTATATTCAATTTATTCATGGTATAGGTATAGGAACTCATGCTTGACAAATAAATTATGTTATATATGAAGAGAAATGTATATTGTTTTGGTTTTGTGCAGTTTGTAGTTTTACTTAGTTTTAGTTCAACTTAAAATGTTGAAAATCGCTGACAGCTTTAATTCAAAGTTGGTAACTTTTTTGAAGGCCTTTGTCCAGCAGTGGACGTCTTCGGGCTGATGATGATGATGATGAACTTTTTTAAACGGATGAATCACTTTTGGTAAAACTTAGCTAAGTTACTCTATTGAAAATACAAACTGAAATACGGGATGACCGTAAAAGTAATAAAAAATTTGGAATTGAAACAAAAAATACAATAAGATTCCAAAAAACCAATCTCAAGTTACTCTATTAAATTAGCCAAATAACAAAAAAAAACATCAAAATCGGGCCGTCCATTTGGGAGCTTTGATGAGACAGACAGGACACACATATACACAAACACACTCAAAAATGTAAATAAAACGCAAATGATGAAAATAAAAGAAGAATCATATCATGTGAGATGACAATTCAATGTCATTATTCAAATAAAGAACGGTTCAATCAACCTGTAATAGATATTTATGTAGCAATAGGTGTAAGTATAAAAATGTATGTTTGGTTTGAACGTCAAGTTTCAAGTGCTACTTCTAATGTAAATATATTTATGGCACATTAACAGGAAACATTATTCTGTAACGTGCAACGTAAACAAATATTTGTCACAATATGTGATAATTTCTCTATGGAAGAAAGGTTGCAAACATAACTATGAAGCATTGAGTGAAAATATGAAATTGTCACATGCTTCGTAGTAAGTATTTGTCATACTGTGTGTAAACTTATTTAAATGTAAAGATGTTTTTGGAACTCTCAATTGTAAATATATCTTTGACCTCGACTATACTACTTTGTTTTCCTCCGAACTAACTCGAGTGCTTGGTCAGAAGCAAAGGCTGTAATCCTAAGACGGGTAGATGGGATCAAGCGGGATTCAGGACTGTCCTTTAATAAGCCTGATTTAATAAGCGGGCCGCGCCGAGGCCAGCCCTGCCTCTTGTTTTTGTTCGCCCTTTGCCCCGCGGCGCCTATCTTTTCACGATCGCTTCCTCAATATTAAAATTTGATGACAAGCTATGCTTGTAAAATCCCTTAAATGTAAAATGTGAATGAAATGGAATTCAAAAAGATTGTATGGCTGGTAAAAGGGAGATAAAAGCGGGCGGGTATAAAAATAGCTCTTTGCATTGATGGGAAGGTTTTACCAGAAATGTTGTCCTTTCGTTGATTTGTAGAATTCTACGTTCTTCGAACTTGCGCCAAGAGAACGTTATTAATTCAACCTTTTCGTTAAGGATGGATAAATGTCAAGATTTATTGGATCACCAATTAAAAGAGTCAGACAATTAGTATAGCCATTAAGAATTCATTGGACTTAGGTACTATTACAGTTAAGAGTGACACACAAGTGTAAATGGAATAAAATGGAATACACGGGATAAAGAAGGCGTTAATTGCTGTGTCCGTGTGTCGTTTTCGAACTGAAGTGGAGTTTGACACGAGTCCTAATGTACCTAATAAACCGCTCAAACTTTCCTACTAATGTTGGACACATAATTAAAATAAATACGAAACTCGTCTTCTCGTACTCTAACTAAAACATAAGGATAAGGGCACTATAAAAAAAAGTTTTTGAGTCAAAGTTCGAAATCAGAGTTGTACTATCAATTTTATAATGCAGTGAAACTATTATCATTAAAATGCTACAAGAATCAAAGCTCTCCTTTTTCCTTAGGATACGCTATTATCAAAACGCACTCCCTCATTCTGGGAGGAGGCCTGTGCCCGGTAGTGGGATTTATATATGCTGGAATGATGATAGTGATGATTATGTAGGTACTTAAGTAGCACTGTAGTAGTTGACAATTCCTGTCCCTAACTTACAATAAAAAATATTATGTCAACGCCTCAACGCCGTGTTCGAAAGTGTCAACGGATGCGTGAGTCGCTCGCTTGTGTGGCGACATTGTTAAGGATCGTTACAGACGGTAGTCTGCTAATTAAAGAGCTCCTGTTCCCTCCGTTGGAACCCGAGCCGACACCCGCGGACTGCCACCCACGACGTCATATCGCAATGATATGACACGTTATGTAAATATTGAGCGCGAAGGCCAAGTTGCGTTGCGTGCTCAGATATTGTTATTGAACTAAGCTTGCCTGTTTACACGGCGCGAAGGATTAGATTCGCCGCGTATTTAACACTGATTCTTATTAAGAAGAGTAGAGTATCAGATAAAATGAAAATAAAACAGTTCAACTCAACATTATAAGTTTTAAGTCAGAAATCGTGAAACTCACCATCTCACACTCATCTATGAAAAGGATCTTCCGATAAGATCGAAACTATATCGTACCGTTCTTGAGTTATAATCGTGACATGAGTTGAACTGTTTAATTTGGCAATTTTAATTGTATCAGAAAATGTTTCGTAAGTTATTATACTCTGTTACAACGGCAGGCGGAAAAACTTACTATAGACAACCTTTCGCATGTATCTCTCAACGTCATTCTGAAACATGATACAACATGTTTTACTGTCTTGAGTGACCACTAACAGCCCATACCTACTTTAAAAGTTTATACTAAGAGCAAATGATAAACATGTGCAACGGACAAAATATATACTTCTTCAATGTTCGTGTTTTCGCCTGCCGTTGGAACAAGGTATTAATAGTCGTTGATTCCATTAACAAAAATCTATTCCACAAAAAGTTGTGGCAGCCTATATAATGACTTCACCTTTGACCTCATAGGTAGAGGAACGTCACTTTGAGCCCGGGCTCGCACCTCTGAATTTTTCAGAATATATGTGCAAAATTTTAAATATTACTAGGCGCTTTCCGTGAAGGAAAACCTCGTTTGAAAATCTTTTTACACCTGCGAATCAATTTAACAGTGTGTGTGATGTTCCCAGTTCAAATTGCGCCCGCGTAGGCACTAGGTACTCGTGCGCTCAGCTTCAGAACGTGTATAGACAAGAGATGAAAATATGATGATTCCGTGAACGTCAGTATTGTAGTGGATGCACATTTCGGCTATTCAATTCATTAATTCCATTCGAAGTATCATAACCATAACCATAACTGGACGCTCACAGCCCGACAAACCATCAATAACCCAAACGAGTTTTCCATTCAAAATCACCACATACTAAATAAATTACATCCATAACAAAATGACATTACGCTCGGAACGAAAACGTAACGGTGCACGCGTCATAACAAATGAAATTTTCAATGCTCGAGCTGGTACAGAGCGGGTGCGATTTTTCCATCGTCCAAACGCCGCGTCTTGGCCGGCCGCCAGATGGCGCCGTCACTGGCGTAATTTATCTGTGGTAATGGCCTGGAAGACTACTGAATTATGACACTCTATTTACGGTTGTGTTATGAGCGGTAAACAATAACAACAATACTTGATTTCGCTGGAGGCTTAGTTTAGACCCTGAACAAAAATATAGTAAACTGGCTTTTTAGGCGATACTAGTATTGTAGAGTTAGTAATTATGAGGATTTCTATCAAGAATGGAGCGACAACTGACTAGCTGACTAGCAGTACCAGTACAGTCGAACAAACTGATTCATGTAGCAGGGTGGAACACCTTTTATAATCAATTTCGCTATGATTTCTTGGACGGATGTACGGGATGTCAACATGACATTAGTAGCACAAAGGTTCCACCCTGGTACATGATTCAGTTTATTCAAATGTACTTACCGGGATAAAGGAGACAAAATTTAAAGAAAGCCGAAGCCAATCCCTACAAGGGACCAGGGTTCGGCAGTGGAGTGACAAGATGATAATATGTACCTACTAATGGTTAGTGCAAGTGATGTTTACTGCACACCGAGCTAGCACGCCAAAAAAATTGTATGTAATGTTTGCTACACGCAGAAAGTTTTTTTTCCAGGACCGAAAATTAGTGTATAGGCTATTGACATTAAATTAAAAATATTGACTGAAGCTAATTGTGAATGTATACCCTCCGACGGAATTAAAGGAGGGGCGACGGGGTATATGGAGCTTCCGTAATTTTGAAGCAAGAAATACGAAACTTTGTAGTTATGTTACGAACAGCAGATGAAAGTCACACACAAACTACTTAAAGCATTTTCGTATACTTGATTAAAAAAAATAGAGGGGAGTTTAGGTAAGTGATACACTTTACAACTGGACTGACGAAGGAGTTTCGCTTCATTCACCACAACTTGCCTGGGCGCGGACGAAAATCGCGGGCAGAACCTTGTGTTTAGATTTTGGGATACCTAGTAGGCACTAAAGTTTTGACTTTCATAAATAAGCAAAAAGACGCACAGAAACATGTTGTGATATTCAATCCGAATAGATACATTGTATCATGTTAGCTAAACTTGAACAAGTTTTATCTTCCATGAATAAGAAATGTCACAAACAAACATATTTAAGTAATAAACTACCAGAAAGTTAGACGGCACAGTTTGATAGAGTCCAATAAAATATGTAACTACATTTCGGCGAATTGCCGTCAATCCCTTTCCCTACAACGGTAACCCAGAATGTTTATAGTACCAATACTGTTTACATCGGAATCAATAAAATAGGGGATTATATTCAACCCTAAATGTTGAGGACACGAAAACTATAACTGTCTCATTTTAGCAGTACAATAGTAATAGAGAGAAGTAACAAATGGCAGCGGCGAATTCATTTGTTTGTAACGTGGAATACAAAAACAGGGCTGCCGCCGCGCCTCGCGTGACGACTGCTGCGGAAGTTTATACGTCCCCGAAGTCCTGTGTTCCTGAATAAAAGTCATGCATTACAAATAGCCCTTATAGTTCTACCCATAGATGCCACAACCTAATGGCAAGATGCAAATCACGTCCAGGTAAGCTTGTGTGGTCGTTATCAAAGTAATGAGTCATTCTACGAATGAGCTTATTAATATGACTCATGGAAGGTTTTACTTTCTAAATCAATAATTGTGTAAATACTCGTAGATAGGCAAATCCAAAAGTAAAGGCTCGTGAGATTTAGTCCTGTCGCAGACCTAGTAAAGTGCCTCGGGCTGTCAATAATGTAAAGGCTCTAGAGAGCTAAGTGAAGTATTTTGGATATGCGCAGTACGATATTCCAAGAATCTTGAGCTTTATTCCCTTTGCGAGACCAATATGAATAACTATATTCAGTTGTTTTGGACAAAACTATTGTATGGTGCTCTCTGCGATATGTTTTAAAACTGTCATTGGTTATAATATGCAACTATAGGACACGTGGAGTTAGACGGAAAGTGGGAACTTTTGGCGTCTTTTCCTATAAGATCTGAGTAAGCCACTAACAGATCTATATTGCTGACTGTTACGTACTTCTCAGAATCGAGTTACGCCTGTGTTATCTGCTAAATAAATCTCACCTTATGTATTACTCAGAAACCTGTTTTGATACACGCATATATCCTCATATAAAGTGAAATTTTAATCACTGCATCAGCTATCGACGGCCTAGTTTCAAAAATGTCAACTGGCTCGAACCGGATGCTATTTAGACATTTGGTGAGAATGAAATCATTGTTTTTCTGTTTATAGCGGAAATCAAAAAAGTAAACGAATAAATTGTGCCATTAGCTTTAGGCTGCAAGACGATGGGTGTGGGCGGTAGCCTACGGCTGGGCAGCGGGGCGACGACCCCGGAAAGATATCCACGATAGTTAACTGCACTGTTACTATAAAGTCCATTAAACGAAATTATCTCAACTGCTGTGAGAAGGGGAAATTAAATGCTAACGAAATGTAATAATGTGAAGTTCATTATTACGAATAATAGAAATAAATGCGTAGGCGCCTATCATCGCGGCGAAAGTACCTAAATGTTTGTTGGTCACTTCGAAGAAAACTTACAAATTTGGGATCTAAAATGACAGTTTTCTGTGATATCTAAAGATGATTTGACTTGTAAAGAATAACTTTTTAACTAAATAGATGCTGTGAAATTGGAAACAAGGAAATGAGAAGCAACCATACCCGCTTTTTTACAAAATTTTTACTTACCGAAGAATTATAAAAGTTCCCATTGACCTATAAACTTGAAATTTTATGGTTATGTTTATTATTCGTTTACGTAAAGTACTTTACTAACAAATAGGTACTAATATTATCGATTTTTTTTCTCAGAATTTTTCTCACGTTTCTGAAGTCGATTAAGATGACATTTTGCAATATTTTGCATTGAAGCAGGGCTATGGGCTCTGCTGCCACTGGATTTTATAGATACGGCCGTTTAAAGTGTGCTACATTTTGACATAGGTACCTAAAATTTTGTACGGAACCATCGGTGCGAGAGTCTGACTTGCACTTGGCTGGTTTTTTCTTTTGAAGTACGTATCCGTAAATAACCAACTAAAAAAGTGAAATGTGATAAAATTAACTTCCATGAGCATATTTGCGTGGGTCTCAAACTGGGTGGCACAGTTCTCCTTCTGATTTCAAGCACTCTACGCCAAGTTAGTTCATGGCTATCGATGACTAGGTAAACTTGTTTGTATTTGTTCAAACCATACAGTTCAGTTAAGTATCGAAATGCAAAACGCACGGTCAAAAAGCTTTCTACATTTCATCAGTCATAAAATATTTACAACCGTGTGATCAATGTAAAACGTTTTCCATTGGCTCTTAACTAATATTGTAGGAAGATTTTATGTTCACTTTTATAGGCGAGGCAGTTTTTCTTCATTCGCCATACAGTTTATAAGATCATTTATGTTTTTTTAATTAACGTAACCCAGGGGCTCGGGTCATAAAGAATTTTGGTGTAGTAACTTACTGGATTTTCGATAGTTAAGTGGTATTCGCTTTGTATTACATTAAGTATAAGTTTTAATTATAGCGTTGTCTTTGTCAGTGTCAGATATAGTCAGAATACCGTGCTAAAAATGTCTGGATTCTTAGTACTTGTCTTGTGTCTACATTGCTGGTATGATTTAGATCAAGATCATGATGAGATAAGTGGAAATGATCAGTTTGACGTCAACTGTAGTTAGATCATGGACATACATAGGCTGTAGGCAATCGATAATTAAATTAACATTATCTTCTTTTCACGAGTGGGTCTCCATTTGAATTCTGGTTTTGGTCGATACATTCTTACCGCAATAACATTATCGATTTACTGTGTCGCAACAATTTCACTTACTCTGCAGAATTATAAAATTCGTTCTAGCTTCGGATTTGGCAGTTACCATTATATCCTTGGTCAGAAGTCTAATTGCTTTTGTTTTGATTGATGTAAATGAAACATATATAGAGAGAGGATCCAAGTATCGTGAATAATACCTAATCCCACATTCACATACTAGACGATTACCTACAGTCTGAAATTCATTGAAATCAAACGATTTTTGCTAGAAGCTCTTCAAGTAATTTTGTGTTACACAATGACACTTCGCCATTCAGTAATTTAAGAAAAACGGTCACAAATTACGGGTATAATGTCTCATGTACGGCATTAACTGTAGACATCTCGCGTCAAGCGTCTCGCATTATTTCAACGTTCGCCACCGTGGGCCCTTCTCGGGTTCTGCTTTATGTCTGAGCCCTTATAGGGATATAAATAAGGCTGGCTTTTGTCTCTTGCTCACATCACACCCAACATGCCGTCTACTAATTAATTAGGATTACCGTTAACTCCCGTTCATTCTGCTCGCGCGAGATAAACTTTATGGGGTGTGACGCCTTGGAATGGTTCTCAGATTTTAATCCTTATCACTTGACCTACTTCTACTTGTGGTTAGAAAATGATTTGTAATCCCCATACAAAAGTGCAATCAGATCAGGCATCGTGTTCCAACATTAGAACAGTAAATACAGTAGAATTTATTACGCCGAAACAACGATGTATTCTACTAAATCTGAACGCTAACAAATATTAATCTTGTTTGGCTTGGCATGAATAGAGGCAGGCTTTACAGATTGGATCGTTTTCGCTTTAGTGAGTTACTGTGTATTACAGGTAACTTGCAGTGTTAAAAAATTTACGGCTGCGTAATTTGAAACTTAACTCGAAGTACGTCACTAGTTACTAAGTACGTTGAAAAAGGGAGTAAAAAACTTAAATCGTTATTTCTAAGAAAGTATTCCTTAGTCGACGTCAATTAATTTTCTGCAGATAGGACCTCAGTGAAAAAGCTGACGTAAGTATAGCCTCAAGGTGCTGAATGCTAAGAGAGTTCGCCTTCTATTTGTTTGAATAACTAATTGAAAAAAGTCGACGCCTACGGAATTTGAAACGCCAGTCAAAAACAAAATAGATGACGTACCATTTGTTACCGAGAAAATATGAAAGAACGGCTCGTGGTCGAATTGAATTTTAGCTTCGAAAATGAGTAACAGTGCCGCTTAAATGAGGCTGGATCGTAAAATTTAACGTCGCGCCCAACGCCAGATAGTGTTGATGGGGAAAGAAACTGCCGATAATGTAAATTGATGGTACCATCCTGTCGCCATAACGCTGATGTGTGCGGGACGCCGCGGGAGCGCACCTCTACTTGCAACTTTATTGCTATTTACGCATTCCTGATCTGAGCAACAACATTTTGTAGTTATATCCTCGTGAGTCATTGCATAGTTTCAATCTAGAGCAGCCTAGAATATGAGTTAAGTTTGGTACGTCGTAAACTTGGAAATTATTTAGACTCCAGACGTGTGTGGTACATTTGTTCATAAAATTTAATAGTAAGTGCTTCATACGTAGCCATTTTGCGGGGTGTGTGGGGTTTGCTTCGGGCAAACTTGTGCCGGTGATGTAGCGTGTTCTGTGCTCTAATAGTTTGAACCTACCTCGAGACTGTATGGTTCGTTTATATTGTGGACGTGACCGGATTGGCGCCGGCGGACCGATGCGCAACTTTACAAAACTGGACATCGTTACTTTGTCTCAATTTAAGGTTAAAGCCTTAGTAGCTTTGCTTCTCGGTCCTATCTTAGGCTTATATGTAGAAAATACTCCTCGTGCCATTTTTAAAATATTTAACTTTTCAACCGACTTCAAAAAATGAGGAGTTTCTGAATTCATCTGTATGTTTTTTTGTGTGTTTGTTACGCGATAACTCCGCCAATTGTGGGCCGAATTTCAGAATTATTTTTTTATTCTAAAAGACATACTTACTTTCGAGGTGGTCTATTGACACCAAGTCAGGATTTGATGATGAAATCTTAGAGAAATCGAGGACAACCCTCTAATTTTTAAAGAGCAATTAGAGCAATTTATAATTTGAAGACGCGTGAATCTTTAAGATCTTTTTTAAGGAAACAGATATCCTAACCCTGCCGTCGCTTTATGTTTTTTGAAATAATCATGTATGTTAGGAAGAACATATGTGATTTTCCCACTAACGTCGATAAGGCAAAGGCTACTAGAAACACAGGGAAGCTTAAAGTTCCATCTTACAGACTGGCTAAAACAAAAAAGTCGTTTCTGGGAAATTGCATACGTTTTTATAATAAAATTCCAAAAAATATTATAAATGAAACGGATACAAAATTTAGATCTATTGTCAAGAAGACATTAATATCAAAGGCGTATTATAAAGTTAATGATTATATCATGGACAGGGATATTTGGAAATAATTCCGATCCGCATTAGCGATCCCTTCAAATAGCGAACCTACTGTGTTAAAAATAAAGTTGTGTTAAATACTTGTGATGTATACATATCATTTAATAATATGAAAAAAAGAAAATATAAAGCAGGATAATTATGATTTTACATACATAAAAAAGAACTAACGTAAGATAGCTTAACTAACTGTAACAATGAAAATTATAAAAATAATACCCCGTCTAAAAGATCTGCGTGTGGCAGGGTTCATAGAAAGGCTTCGAGGAAAAGCAGAAGACATCGGTGGCTTTCATTGACTTAACAGCCGCATATGACACTGTTGGCGTCAAGGACTCCTGTACAAACTACTCAAACTGGTGCCGTGCCTTAAAATATTTAGGCTCGTGGAAGACGCCCTGACAAACAGAGTATTTCAAGTCCACCTCGGCAACATGGTTAGTAATGCCAGGGTACTAAACAACGGCCTCCCTCAGGGTTCGGTTCTGGCTCCTCTACTGTTCAATGTGTATACCCATGATCTCCCCCTAACGGAAGCACGAAAATATGGATATGCGGACGACATTGCCCTAGCCACACAAAGCCGAGATATTAATAGGGCCGAAAAAGTCCTGCAGGGTAACCTCAGTAGCATGAACGACTACTTCACACGCTGGCGACTATGCCCCAATGCGAATAAAACGGAGGTTTGCTGTTTCCATCTGTGCAATAGACTGGCGAACGCAGAGCTGAATGTCACATTTAGGGGGGACATGCTTAAACACATCCCTAATCCCAAATATCTTGGCGTCACCCTCGACCGAAGCCTAACCTACAAGACCCATCTCAGTAAGGTTGCGGCTAAGATTAGGACTCGCAATAATATAGTGCAGAAACTGACGGGCACTACCTGGGGCCCAGCGCTGCGTGCCTGCGAACAACCGCCCTCGCACTGGTATATTCTTCAGCTGAGTATTGTGCACCTGTGTGGCTTAGAAGCGCACATGTCTCAGAAGTAGACTCGCAGCTGAACCACACCATGCGCCTAGTAACAGGCTGTATGCGCCCAACGCCCACGCACTGGTTGCCTGCACTCAGCAATATTGCTCCGCCGCACCTGCGCCGAGAACAATGCCTCCACCGCGAGCTGGACAAAATATGCGGGGACTCAACCTTACCAGTCAATAAAGACCTACCTGCGGCAACCCAAAGGTTAAAATCTCGCCACCCACCAGTATCCAAAATACACTCCAGAGACCCTGCCTGGGAAATGCGGAACGCTTGGCTCAACGAATGGCAGACGAAGGAGAGCCACCTGACTTGTTTGAGTTGAACCCCCGCGAAAGACCCCGGGCTTCGAAACGCAGCGCCGAGTGTGGTGCCTGGCCAACCGCTTCCGAACCAATGTTGGGAACTCCGCGTACCTTAGGAGTAAATGGGGCTGGTGCGAGTCGGCGGCTTGCGAGTGTGGCCACCCGGAACAGACGGCCACCACATGGTACTGGAATGCCCGATCACTAAGTTCGATGGACACATAGATGACCTCAAGAAGCTGTCAGAGAAAGCCGTGGAATATTTTAAGAAATCTAGATTTAAGTTTTAATGTTTAGTTTTCATTTGTATTTCATGCACAGTTTTGCAGTGACACTTATTCCATACGATAAATAAATAATGGTGCCATGACGGAACATACGGCCGGCGCTCCTTACACATGAAAGTCCATGTCGTCCCAGTTGCTCCACCTTTTTGCCGCAAACGCACATGTGAGGAATGCATATTCTGGCCCAAGTCTTAGGGAAATTGCTATCCGCAAAGAATTTGGGTCCAGAATAGTGCCGATGTTCCTCGACGGCAAGGCGTTTAGCCAATGGCCTGCCTCGGGAGCAGAAACAGCCAGCAGTCGGGCACGTTCTGAATCGCATTAAGGCGGGGGGTGTCCCAGGCCTTCTGGATGTGTTTGATGGTAGGGGTATCCGCTCCTGGACACGAGTCACACCAAGCTTTCTCGGCCTCCGCCAAGCTCGCTAACTGAACGTCCGGTATCTGTGAGTTACTTAAATTATACCGGCGAGAGACAGCGAGCTGTAAGCGGAAGATAGGAAAGCAGGCAATGCCACACTGGACGATGAGCGAACACCCAAGCCACCAAATCGAATGGGGAGAACCGCTTGACTCGCCCTCAGCACGAGCCAGCAGAAGTGGAACTATATAGTCGTCTACCTCACCTATATACATACTACCTATATATTGGTCTTCAGTCACTCCTGCTGGCTCGTGCTGAGGCACCGACTTCAAACTAGTACAATATTATTTTCAAGGTTTTTGAAGTCGGTTCCATTTTTTGTTAAAAAGTTTTTTCTGGTCCCTTTTGTTATTTGTTTCTAGGTTTATTAATTACTCGCTTGCTCATCTTATCTGTTAAATATTAACATTTTGTTGAACCTCGTCCATCTTACGTTCTAATCCTACCGCTACACTTTGCTTCTAATGTGTTTCCACGTGGAGCGCAAGACACCTAGGAAAATTACCTAAGCATAATACTGACAGGAGCGAGGAATTTCACCTTAGTCTTCTGAGTGTCTGTAGCGCAGGTGTCAAGTTGACGAGTTACTATTTTGGCTCGCATCTCAAAGATAATTATTTCCGTACTGTGCCTCATGAAAACAGGGACACCCAAATCCGTCCTAGCGAAGTGCCGGGCCAGCGAAGTGCGGAACGTGCCTCCACGAGCGGTATTAGCATAGAAATTAACCAACCGGCCAGCTAACCGAATAACATACGGAATAAACAGCTCAGAATATCATAGCGCGGCTACTTTGTAGCGGCCGCTTTCGCTCCCAGGTCTGACGCGCTTAGACCGAATATGTACATATTGACCATAAAACAGACGGGGACGGGGTATACGGAGGTATGTAAGTAAGTACTTATAGTTAGGTAAATAACGGCTAAATTAAAGTTGCCTGTGGTACTCGTAAAGTTTCACAAAAATTTCATTTATTTCTTCAGATTATTTACTTTTAGTGCAAAAAGAGGTTTTATTGGGTATCTGTAAGATATAATGTTTTAAATTGTCATGAGGCTATTTCTATCTCATTTTTTCACATATTACTGCGCCGTGTCCGTTTGTATTGCAAACGTAACATTTATCCGAAATTTTTTTCGGAGATGCATTTCGACGCCTGCATTTGCCTATCATCAACGGATTCCATAAATATGAAAGCTAAGCCATCGTCCCGGTTAAGTTATTTAGCATATACTTTTATTCCTATGGTCTTGTGTCGTAGCTACATAAGTAAAAAATATCGACAAATCAGTTAGGATAGGGGAAAAGGCCCCTGAAGTAGACTAGGAATCCGTTACTAAGTATTTCTTAACTATTTAATATTTTATTAAACAGGAACAAGCTGAAATTGGAAAGTTTAGACAAATAAACAAGAAAAGTTTATTTGGCTCTACCATTACTTTTTCATGAGAACATTGTTGAGATTCTTTTATTTTAAGTAAAGAGTAAACTATTTACGATTTATTACCTAAGTAAATCGTATTAGGTACGTATTTTTCTTAAATCAGAAGATTTCAAAGCAAAGCAAGTTTAGTTTGCATATCAATAATGTAACAACTTTGTTGTGACCTTCATCTTCATCTGTACTGAGTAACAGCTGTGCTGGCCGCATAAACCGATGCGATGTTCTATTGTCGTATTTAATGCCTTGTTGCCTGGGTGGTAATCGCACTAATAAATTAGTACTAACTCTTTAGGATAAAAGGAAAATAGCTGAACGCACACACATCACCGCCCACTCGAAGATGTTCCATAAATCAATACAAGCGAATGGCTTCAATGCATAAAGCTATTAATGTACGTACGCATTTCTCTTCTCAACACACCGCAGACCCCACATACAAAACTTGTTCACTTAATACAATGTGCGTACCATCAGTTGGGACCACCAAATATAAGCAACTTTCCTACACTGTGGCATTTTGCGTTCTGTCAGTGATCTATATTTGATCATTTATATAGAGGTTCTGGCCCAATACGTGTTTCGATCCCCTTGTATTCAAAACAAATGGAAAATTTATGCACTACCCTTGTATGGAAATTGTCGATCAGAAGATTGGTGATGAGATATCCTTAGTGATTTATTGAGACAGTAAATCATAAATGCTTCTTATCTCTCAAATTAGTAGGTTCTATAGTAAAATAAGCATTTCAAAATCGTATCGCGAAAAGCATAAGTAGGTATCGCTAGCTACTTTTCTTTCAAATAAAAAGCATTCATAATATCCTAAACCTAATTAACCTCAGTTTTCAGACTATTATTCGTTGATACTGTTTCGTTGTAGCATAGCAAATACCGCGTTAGTGAACTATTCCAATGGGATCCAGAAACAAAGAACCAGTTGTATATAAAGGGCCGCTTAGTTATTTTGGGATACTGCAAATATTTGGTCCAGCTCCACTTGGAATTCCCGGCAACGCGTGGCTCCATGAGGCTGCTAATTTTACATTGTGTTCAGTAAATTTTAAATCCGAGAATCCAATTTTCCCAGCGTTGACCGGCGTTCAGCACTCGCCGCCCGCGGGAAAACTGACTTAAGATATTTTATTGGAACAGGTTGCCAAATTCAATGCACGTACTCGTATGGTAGAAACGAAGTCAAAACTTTTTGCACGCAGCCATCTTGGGAATGGCTGCGGCTACACGTAGGTAGCAAAAATGAAGTATGCAATTACTGTAATCAGTGTTAATTATTGTGGCCTCTGGCGACAGGTGACGTAAGAGCAAACAATGCCTCATTGTGGCCCTTTGTACTTGAACGATTGTTTAAACTGTCCCATTAAGCGGGCCACGGCCAGTGCGGCCACCAGTGGACCTAACGAATACTTTTTGTTCACTATCATTAATACTGGCATCTGCTTCATAGTTATTAACTCGGACCGGCGTAACATCGGGAGGATGTACATGATAACATTCAATTGTGTATGAAGATATTTATACGAGGAGTGTTTTTTTTAACAGATTTAGCACACAAGTAATCTCCTCTGTATTCATATTTGCTGGCGAAAATGATATCAGCTGCTATTTTCTCTTGTATCCGTATCAATGGTAAAAACCGATCGCCAGATGCTACTCCCGAATGGATACAGACAGGATTAGAGTGCATCAAGTGTGAATTCTGGCAAGCCGAAACCGTAGTGACACGCAGCGGTCGATGCACTTAGCGGCGGCTAGGGTTACCTGAAAGAATTTAAAAATAACTGCCAATAAGTACGATTTCCATTCAAAAGTCCTAGCATGTTATCACAAACATAGTTAACTGTTCATTAGAGCAAATTGAATATGTCAGCCACATGAGAGCGCACAAGTAGAGGCAAATCAAGCGTCGTAACTGGATTCTACCATTAAGAATATTAATAGTTTCAAATTCAAATTTTATTTGTTGGGTAACAGCGCAGTATTCAGACTCTTCTGAGACATACGAGGCTATATTAGTAAAGCGTATTTTTTATAGTTTTAGAGTCCGATTGGAGCTTTAAAATCACCAATTTGTCAAGAAAAACCCTTACGTATGGTAACCCTAGTAGTGGCTTAGATATATTTACATCGGCGTCCGCGCAATTAACGTCCACCGGACTCATTACACGTCCGATACCACTTCTAATTATACCTGCTTTGCTGCACTTGCTTTGCCACCAATCGATTGCACTGCTTATTTTGCACACGCATAGTTTCTGGTTCGCTGAAATAATGTCTAATTTGTAATTCTTTTTGGTTTATATTAGTATTTAATAAGAGATGGCGGGATGACCTGGACGCACATTACATTGAGTGGCAAAGGTATGCTATGACAGAGCCGAGTGGACGAAATAAAGAAAAGGGAGGAGGCCTTCCTTTGTCCAACACTGGACAGTTACTCAATCTATCCTCTATATAAATAAAAAATAAGTAAAGAAATGTATGTTCGCGCATCATTTACACTATCATCATCTATACTGTAAACTTGTGAATTATTAAGAAAATAAATATTTTTGTTTTTTTTTTGTATTTTCGAACGTCCGCGATTAAGTATTTTGTTTACATACTTTTAGTTATGTTTGTAATTGATAGGAGAAGGCTTGGGCAAAAGAAAATGTTTATTTTTTTATGCCAAAGTAAATAAAACTGTTTTTAAAATTGTTCTTACAAAATGTGAGCGGGACAGAAGATGCTTACAATATTAGCCTCATTTTCGTTATTTACTTCATTAGGTAGTAGATCCGTGCGAAGCCGGGACAGGCTATGAAAAAGAGTACCTACAGTTGTTGCGTCTTTATCATAGGGAATGTGTTGAATTATGCAAAGCTCTTATTTCTTAAACTGAACAGGTGACAGGTGACACCGACAACTCTCAATCTCGTAGCCAATAGGCATGGTTTAACAACAACACTAGTCGCCTGTCATGTGTATGAAATATCTCCTTACCTACGACCTCGTATTGTCTAACGTGTAGGCGCTTGCGATTGCATTCACCCATGGAATTTTTGTTTTTGTCGAAAAAGTGTAAAGTAGCCACAGCAAAGTTATTAGCATTTAATATCGAACCTAGGTACGTAGCGGACGACGGCAGCGGGCCGGACACGCCGCGCGCGCGCCGCCCGCGGGCCGCCAGTCTTTAAACTAACGCGTGAGACAGCGGAGGAGCAACGTAGTTTTATTTTGATTCATCAAAATATACAAGGCTTCTCCAGCAAAATAACTGAAATCGGTTTATTCCTAGATGCGTTAAATGTAGGAGTAATGTGTATTACTGAGCACTGGTTAAAACAACATGAACTATTATTGAATATTTGTAATTATAGAATCGCCAGCTCCTTTACTAGAAAATCGGCTATACATGGAGGCTCTATGATTATTGTTAAGGACGATTACAAGAGCAAAGAACTAAAAAATGTAGTTCAGCTGTCCATTGAACGAGTTATTGAAATTTCGTGTGTTGAATTAGAGAATCACATCATATTATGTGTATATAGGCCGCCGTCCTCAGACTTTTGTCAGTTCGAACCCGTGATGGAAGATGCTTTGAAACAAGTTTTTGCTAGTAGTAAATCTGTCATCGTATGTGGAGATTTTAATGTGAATTTACTAGACTCGGCAAATAGATATTCTGGAAGACTTTTGAATTTATTTAAATCATTTAACTTGTTTCATCTTTTTGAGGAACCAACGAGAGTGACGGCTAACACAGCTACATGTTTAGATAATATTTTCTGCAAGTGTGATGCTATGGACAAGGAAATAATAAACTGTTTTAATTCCGATCACAGCGGCCAAAAAGCCTGTTTTACAATACTTAAACAGACAAATGATCGAGTAATAACCTACAGACCCGTTACAGAAGCCCGTGTAGAAAAATTCAAGGAAAATATTATCAACAGCGTTCCTGAGCCTTACATGGAGGGAAGTGATCCTAACGTCCTATATAAGAACCTGTCTACAGTAATTAATCGAGAGTTCGAAAAAGTTTTCACATTAAGAACTAAAATGAGAAACGGTAACAAGGCAAAGTTTAGTGACTGGGCCACGGTGGGAATACATAAGAGTAGAACTAGGCTTTACGAACTTTATGAAATGAAAAGTCACAGTCAAGACCCCTCCTTTATAGACTACGTTAGAAAATATTCCAAATTATTTAAAAAAGTATGTATTGCTGCCAAGGCTGATTATCTTAGTAATAAAGTTAAATCCGCTGAAAATAAAGTAAAAGCTGTATGGAATGTAATAAATTCAGAAACAGGTAAATCTAAGCCCCGTAATTGTCAATTCCAATTAAAAGTGGATGATAGAATATTGACTTCAGATTTAGAAGTGGCGGGTGCTTTTGAAAATTTTTTCTCAGATATTGCTGTAAATACGACTCGCGATCTAAAGTCTTCCACTGTGCTGGCTAGTTCTTATCTAAATGAAATTGCGAAGGATAAACGTCTGAATTTTGATTTTCAACATACTAACTCTGAAGAAATTATAAAGACTTTTAAATCTTTAAAACTGAAGAATACGGAGGATCTTTGGGGTATTTCTGTTCGAGTTATGCAATCTGTCATCCATATTGTGGCACCGTACCTAGCCGTCATATTTAATAAGTGCATTGATGATGGTGTGTTTCCGGACTTAATGAAATATAGCAAAGTGATTCCATTGTTTAAAGCTGGGAGCTCATCTGATCCTGGCAACTTTCGTCCGATATCTGTGCTGCCTGTGCTGAGTAAAGTGTTTGAAAAGATCATGCTTAACCAGCTGCTTCGTCACTTCAATGTAAACAACCTACTACACAGTCAGCAATTCGGTTTCACAAAAGGCCGTTCGACAACAGATGCAGCCGCAAGTCTCATGAAGTACATTTATGATGCATGGGAAAATTCGCAAGATGCAATAGGAATATTTTGCGACCTCTCCAAGGCCTTCGATTGCGTGGAGCATGAGACGCTTATCCGCAAACTTCAACACTATGGACTTTCAGCTAAAGCACTTAACCTGGTTAAGTCTTATCTCAGCCAAAGAATTCAAAAAGTGGACATAAATAGAACGCAGTCAGCTGGCTCAGCGGTGAAGCTTGGAGTTCCACAAGGCTCCATTTTGGGTCCATTTCTCTTTCTAGTATATATAAATGACCTGCCCCACTTGCTAGAACAGAAATGTAACATAGTATTGTTTGCAGATGATACTTCTTTGATATTCAAAGTAAACAGGCAACAAGAAGATCCAACCCACATCAATGAGACTTTAGCAGAGGCGCTAAACTGGTTCACCGCTAACAATTTATTACTAAATGCAGCTAAAACTAAGTGTATAAAATTTTCGTTGCCTAATGTGAGACAGTTTGAAACAACTATTTCCTTAAACGGAGAGAATCTGAAACTTGTGCATGAGACTGTTTTTCTTGGTCTTACGTTGGATCGTAATTTACAATGGAGCCCGCATATTTCTGGTCTTGCTGGTAGATTGAGCTCTGCCGCCTATGCTGTACGAAGAATCAGACAATTTACCAACGTTGAAACTGCCCGGCTAGTTTATTTCAGTTATTTTCACAGCATAATGTCCTATGGTATGCTGATTTGGGGCAAGGCAGCCGACATAGAAACTATCTGCATTCTACAGAAGAGGGCAGTCCGGTCTATCTACAACCTTGGCTCCCGAGATTCACTAAGAGAACGCTTCAAGGAGATAAACATCCTCACAGTAGCTTCACAGTATATACATGATGTGATATTGTATACACACAAGAATATCGAGTCCTTTAAAAAAGTGTCAGACGTACATGATATCAATACTCGTAATAAGCACAAGCTTGCCGTTCCAAAATTCCGTTTACGGAAAGTAAGCAAATCTTTTGTGGGAAACTGTGTGAGATTTTACAATAAAGTTCCTGTAGAAGCATGGAAATTACCACACAACTCTTTTAAAGAATACATAAAGAGTGCACTTCTGAAGAAAGCTTACTATAAAGTTGAGGAGTACTTATGTGATGATGCGACATGGCCTAAACTGAAAGCCGATGAAAATTAGGATGTTGATGTGTGATGTGATGTATTCGTGTTTGTGTACGTGTGTGTTTTTATGTCGGTGTATAAATAAGTGTTGTGAAGTGTGACTTGGCAGTGTCCCGGCGCATTTCGTGTCTAGTTTCTGGTTCTGTTGCCGTTGTCCACGTTGCAGAATTTAATTTAAAAATATTTATTGGTTTGACATTTGGAGACCTTATACATCTCCATTTCTTTATTTTAATAATTATTTTAAGTTTTGACATTGGAGGCTTTTTACACCTCTGAAGATTGTATAATTTGGTTAATTAAATTAGTTTACTTTGACATTCAGAGACTATATACATCTCTGAATTATTTAGATTAGGAATTTTATTTATTGTTAACTCAGGGACTTTCTACATCCCCTTGCTATATAGTAATTTTATTATTAACTCAGGGACTTTATACATCCCCTTGCTATATTTAAGGCTGTATATTGTTAAGCTTATGGATTTTAAACGTGTATATTTTTAGTTTAATTTCTAGTCACAGGCCCGCGACGTCGAAGCTCCCAAGACGATCCCATAGAGCTTATGGGAACGGAAGCAATACCATGCACTCGGTACCGCTCTGCTTTCAGAGCATGACATGAGTTCGTGTGAGCTAACTTTGGGGGCGGCAGACGTGAGCTTGCCTTCGGAATCCAAAAGTTTAATGGTTACTTGACCTGAAATGTAAATTTCAGAATTAAATTATTATTATTATAATTATTATTATTTTTAATTTATGACGGTGGAAGCAGTCTACACTTCCACTGAACGTAGATTATAGTTAGAGTTTAGTTTTGTAACTAAGGGACCCCATACATCCCTGTATTATTATTATTATTATTTTGTATTTTCTTTTATTTCATTGTATACTGTAGTTTTTAAGTATTTTATTTGTAATTATTTTATGTTGAAAAAATGACTTTCTGCCAAGTTTCTTGCGGCGCATTCTTCTTGGCAATGATGGTCTTTCCGAAAGCGCTGGTAGTTTTAAAAAAATGACGTGTAAAAGTGCCCATTGCGGCCTATTTACTGAATAAATGATTTTGTTTTTTTTTGATTTTTTGGATGAAGTTCAAAAAGCAGGACCATGTTCACCGATAGGTATAATACAATACGATACAATGACTCTTTATTGTACACCAGAGACAGTAAGCGATGCAGAAAACAATGACACAGAGAGAAAATTACAAGGTAAGCAATAGGCGACCTTATCGCTTAAGAGCGCACCTCTCACCTACAAAACCTATCGTATCGTAAAAAAATACTGACTAGGTTTCTTTAGTTAGAGTTAATTAGTTTGGCACAGAAAAAATATTTAATAGTTAACCATATATGATCTCTGTCTCTCGGATAACGAAATATTTCGTACTATTTTTAACTACCAGTCTTAAACGTCCATCCTTTTGGACCTTACCCCATCCATTTCTACCGAGTGAGTCTGAGTGAGTAATTTCGAGTGCATTAGTCAATATGTAGATCCTGAGATCCCGTATAATAAGTTCATAATATCTACATATACAGAAGTATATGTAGATATTATATAGATATATGTACAAGTATCCATTTGTCCTTTCAAAAACGGTTTCTACAACAACAAAAGCCATTGCGACAAAATATACCAATACTATTGCTTAGTTTTTTTTTCCTCATCCAACCCTATAGTGTGGGGTGTCGTTGGATAGGTCTTTTACCAAACCATTTGGGGTTTGCTAAGATGATTTTTCGATTCAGTGATTTGTTTGCGAAATATTCAACTTTAAAGTGCAAATTTTCATTAAAATCGAGCATCCCCCCCCTCTAAAATCTAAACCGGTGGGTGGAAAAATTTGAAAAAATTCAGGATGATAGTCAGTATATCAAACTTTCAAGGAAAACTATAACAGCTAAGTTTGCTTGAGAATTATTAGTAGTTTATGGGTAAATAGCAGCCTAAGGTATAAAATATACCTAAACTTCCGATATACCTAAAGATTCCGTATAAAATAATACATATATATAATTTTTTCGTAATGGCTACGGAACCCTATTTTGGGTGTGTCCGACACGCTCTTGGCCGGTTTTTAATACCCGATTTAGGCTGGTTTAAGAAAAAGAGCCGATAGTGCTGTCAGATATAAGCCGTTTTAGTACAATATTTGCTTCTTAAATATTTTTTATTCTAGAAAATTGTTTACTTTCCGTGAACGCGCGATAAACGAATTCTTCACAGAGGGAGTCGCGGTCAACAACTAGTTGGTCATATCATAAAACGTCTGGCTTGGTACTGGTAGCCGCGCCCGTTTATCACTGCTCCGGACATAGCACTCACTGTGTTGCTAAAGCACAGAATATTCTGAAAGCATTGTGAGTTACAGCCAGTTTTTCCAAGATTTATTCGGAACCTTTTAATCATATCGACAAAAGTTACGGTGTCGCCGGCAACATTATTGATATTCAGAAACATTCTCGCGGAGTATTTACTTGAGTCACAGCGACCGGCTGCGGTGAGGTGCGGTATATCACCCCACAGTTTGACACCCGACGTCCTAACTGATAAATTTCGCAAGTTATCTTCGCGAGAGTCTCGCGTCTTCGAAACGCTGACCATTACTTTAAATCTTTGTGAGCAATAAAGAAGTCGCCACAATGGGCTCTTAAATCCGTGAGGTCGGCTGCGCTCCCATAGATTTCGCTTAGTCAGTCGCCCTAATTACACCTTGCTGCGGCCCCGCTGATTGTATCCGATACCCGGCGTACCATTTGTCAAAACACCATTCCGGATGCAGTTATTTCAAATGTTTCAATCATTATCTTCTACAACATAGTTAAAAAAACTAGTTATCACCGACCCATTTCTCAAGCTTGTAGAACCTGCGCACACCTGGTTAATCCCCTAGCTTTTATTGTCAGAGGAGGCATTTCTCCAGCAATTGGACGGGATGTAGATAATGATGATTCGGTACAGTGTTCAATTAAACCAGCCAATTGCATGACGGGCCACGTGCGCCCTATTAAATATTAAATTTTGACCGACTGCTACTCGTCGGAACCTGACAGTTGGATAGTATAAATTTTATTATGTTTACGAATCAGTTGCATGAAGGTATCTCTATAAATGTGACATTATAATTACATTTAAAATTTCCTCTTGCATTTTGATGCGCACCTCGCGAGCATTAAAGCTCTCTCAACTCTGAAGTACCTACCTATGTAGTAGAAACGACAGCAATTTCATAAGTGCAACTGCGCCCTGCTTTACTCTTGGTTTTAAGCTATAATTTATTTCAATTAAATTTAAAAATATCAAACTTATTTCAGAGGTCATTAAATTATGGATTCAATTAAATTACAAACTAAATAAACTTTTGTGTGTGTTAGGTTACCTTAAAGGGTGATAGGGCCTTGTGCAGTACCTACGTCCAGGTCGCTACCACCATTATTCGGGGCACTGCGGGTGTTCACTTTCCATCAGTGGACTCGTTCGTTTTCTTTCCTTGGCTTATATAAAAATATAACTAAAACTAGAACATGTAGGTAACTAAAATTTAAATGACTGCTATTTGTTTTAACTTTTTGTTTGTTTCAAATATCACATAACTGCATACTAATTTTACCTTAGGCATAAGAAGGGAGGCATAATACTCATCTGTAACTTCCTATAAACGAGTTTTTGAGAGGTTTACCTATTGTTTGCTTAAAAAAACATGTTTCGCAGAAAATATTATGTAGGTATAGGTACCTATATACTCTCGGAAAACCTTCAGGCATAGCGGTGGCTAGAAAATAGTTTTAGCTGAAGTTTTCATTATCTAATACACTACAGCTTAGAAAAGTATTCAAGCAACGACCGCCGGATAGCTAAGTGATTAGTGAACTTGACTACGAAGCTTGAGGTCCCGGGTTCGATCCCGCCGGGGCAGCTGTTTGTATGAATAATACGAATGTTTGTTCTCGGGTCTTGGACGTTTAATTTGTATTTAAGTTTGTATATCCGTTGCCTAGTATCCATAATACAAGCTTTGCTTAGTATATGGAACTAGGTCGACTGGGGTCAATTGTCCCATGATATTTATTTATTTTTATTCAAAGAGCAAGTACTCATTTTAATTTGGCCATAGCTGCAGACTAATGACCTTTATTGATCTTCCGAAAAACTAATTTCTGTATTCATCAAACTATAACGAGCAAACAATCGTCAAATTACGAAAGGTCCAGTTCCATCGGTCAACCGCTGAGGAAGACGGAAAACATAACGGTCGTTTATTATCAAATCGAAATGCTCAATGAATGGCAAATTTGAATTTGTCTCGTCTAATTGGTGTGCTCTCCTGGGTTGTTCAAGAGGGACTGCAGGCAAATTGCACTACTCTCGCACTACGAATGGGGCTCGACTCTACTGGCAACGAGCCGTTCGTGCCAAATTGCCCAGAAACAACAGCTGCAAGGCTACAGTAGACTCACTACTCGTAAAACAATTGAACAACTTGTACCCATGAAAACCACGTGCACCAAAAGCAGTTTAAAGTTGACAAACCTTCTAAATTGAGTCACGACTCAATGACTTGCTACTAAATATGCTTCGCCAACGATCAATCTGAGAGGCTATTATACCTACTCGGATTGTTTCCGTTGCGATACGGCCTTTAATATTAAACTGAACAACATAATGCCTTGCCTACTTACCAAATTATGCCCCACGGGACAGGCAAAATAGAGGAAGTCATATTTTTCTATTTAATAGTCGTTTGCGAGTATTTTCGGGTGTTTCGTAAGCTAGTTCGTACCATCTAGTATGTACTCGTATGTTAGTGGTATTGAATTTAACAGAGTATGCTACTTAGCCTTTTTGATACCCCGAAGTACTATAGAATTAATAAAAAATAATTATTTGGGAGTTTCAACCGGCTCAATCTTCGTGGTCACATTTTTATCTGAATGGGCGGTAGAATTTTATGACATTTTAGATTCATATTCATATTCATTTATTCATTGTAATTATTTTTAGATGTCTCCTATATCCACTAGATAACCTGAATACTGTAAAACAATCTTTACCATGTCAACAAAAATATGCCCACGAAAATAAAAAAATAAACGCCCGAATCCCCACCCAATTAGTTAACCAATTCTATGGCTTTTTAGGGTTTTGTAGTCGAAACGACAAAACGGATCCCTTATAGTTTCGTTTTATCCGTCCGTCCGGCCGGTATGCATTAGCTATAGGCATTTTACTCAAAAACTACAAGATGTAGGTATATTAATGAAATTTATATATAATTTATGTATAATAGCCGCTACATTATTTGGGTATTTGAATAATAAAAATAAATACTTTTAGGAGGGGCACTCCATACAATATAAGAATGTGAAAAAAAAATATTTTTTTTTCAATAATATAATAATAATTCCGTTCCTTTTTTGTCATTTTGGCTACGGAACTCCAAAAAAGCTTTTTCACGTTCATTTGAGTTGTCACAATTATTTTTATTTAGCTTTTCTTGTATTCTTCTATTTAGGGAAGCAGGCACTTGAATGAAGCAAACATAAGTGAATACATATTTTTAGAAGAGTCAATAATTCTCCAACATTTCCGTGTATCATGAAAAATAAAACACCCACGTGAATTTCCAAGGAATCTTTGACGTCACAGGAAAAACAGATGATAATCGGTAACTCGGGTTCTGGGATGGAGGTGTGGGGCAAAGTGGCGCAGCTGCCACTCCCAGATATCCAATCGGCATTGTGCAATGCATCGGCTTCGGTTCCTACCACGGCTACTTCGCTGTCTCAAGGTGATTTAGACAGAACTGCGTTAATTATAAGCAAGGTCAACTAAAATAAGTATACTCGTACGGTCAGCATCAAAAGTAGCTATACACTTTGGTACTTTGTCGCTTTACAGTCACGTACGTAACGCCATGCAAGAGTAACAAATGTTTTAATGCTACAGAGTAAAAAAATGATCCGCTACTTTTGATGCCGACTGTGCCTAACGCTAGTTGCGTTTGTATCTTTGTCTCGTGAAACAAGCTCATTATTTTATCAACGAGTGTAATTTGTTATATACAAGGTGTTTTAAAATTTATCCGGAATATTTTTGCTGGTTAGTTTCATTTGACTGAATATTCCTGTAAATATTTCTTAGGATGTTTCCATTCATTGATCAGTATTCCAAGTGAACCATGTCAAAGGATTTTTTTACAGGTGGTTCAAGTCAAAGTGACTTAATCATCTGCTGAAATATTCCGGATTAATTATAAGTAAAACACTGATTATAATTTTTATTCTACGAAAAAGGTGTAATTTATTCCTTACGTCTGTCCATTGTAATGTAAAGGTTGCCTGGAAGAGATAGCTCTGGAGCGATAAGGCTACCTATTGCTTACCTCAGAAAATCTCTATGTATATACCTCTGTTTTCTGTACTGCTTCCTATGTGTTGGTGTTATTTTATTATCACCAAAAGCGGGCAAACGTAACGACAGAAAGCTTTTCTCAAATATCTAACGAAAATAAGCATAGGTAATATTGCATTCAAACTTCAGGTATGCTTAAGTAGGTACAAATACTTAGGATGTACGTATGCTTACTTAAAACATCTACCCACCTAAGCAGTCAAAAAGTATGCGGGTCACATCCTCAACACCAATTCTAATTACCTACTCATTTTATCGCATTCAGCCCAATTGACCTTAGGGTTCTTGGCATTTTCGGAGAAAAATATTACTGCAATGAGATAATTATAGCACGCTTACGAGTAATTCCCGAAATTGATAAGACAGGAATGCGACATTTGCAACACCGACTAATTTATTTTCGTCAAATTTAGGTAGGTTCAAGTTATTAGTAGTAAAGCGTTTAAGAATTTGTCAACGTGGCGCCTATAGCTTCGTCATTTACATTTATACATTTCGAATTAGTTAACAGCATTTGCCTTGACCTTCTAGCCTTTAATTCATAGCCGCACTTAAAATTTCCCTAATCCGGGAAACCTAAAATACCAAAATTCATGCACATAACATTTGCGCCTATCCTACCCTCACCGCAAAGAAAATAGAGTCCATTGACTCGCTGAACAAAGAATACATAAATCAGGATATTTCAGGGCCGTGATGCTCGACTGAAAACCTACCGCCTCACCTCTCAAATAAAATATAATAATGTTATGAGATTTGTTCGTCGCCCCGCATCGTATGGAGGTATTGAGGGACCCTCATAAATAACGAAAATGCCCGCACCTGCCCTGCAGAAAAACGTTTCTGTGGATATGGAAGGAATATTACACCGGCATATTTTCTTAGGACGACGCCCCGAGTAGGTACGTGAGAGTGGAAATTTGTTAATTATAAACATCAGCTTTGTTACATGGTCGTTCGTGGCCTTTATTTCTGGTAACCATATTATTATCTATTATTTAGCGTCACAAAAAGCTCAGAACACATTAGGTTGTAATTATTACAATATAAATTTACTACGAGCCTTTTAGAAAAAATCATGGTAATCTACTAGCGTTTCAAGCACTACCAGTATCTGTCACATAATATTGACGAAATTAGTCACAACGAGTGGAATGTTGCAAATAACATTTAGCAAACTGTTTCATTTCGCAACGTTAACTTAATATTTCTGAAACTGTAAATATTTCAGGATTTTTATCAAACTAAGCTAACCTAAAGGGCCCTGAAATAAATCCTGAAATATTTACAATTTTAGAGTTTGCGAAATGAAAAGTTGCGAAATGAAACAGTTCGCCAAAAGTTAGTTGCGAAATGAACGGATACCGCCAGCCTTAAGTCCATAGATACACAATCAAGTAATTAATAAATAAATCACACAAATTAAATTAAATAATAGATTTAATTAAATTAAATTAAAAATTACATCGAAGTAGGCACATTAACCAAATTAAAATTGAATTAAATCATACGTGGTATTGTATGGCAGCTAGGTAATTGATAGCGGTCGAAACGCTAATAGGGCTACCGATTTCCTACACTACTTTAACTTTTCCGACTGTTGATGAAACTAGTAATATGTATATGTATCATCTTAGGTTCCATTTCCATCAGAGATGTTCAAGGAAGTGTTACGAGGAATTTGTTTCTCATGACCTCACTCCGCTCGGCTGTTTCCACCAGAGATGTGCTGTGCGAGGATGTGTAAATGAAGCGTTTCTATTGGTTAATGAAAAACACATCCCTCGCATCACATCCTCGCACATTGGTGGAAATGCTGCTTTAATAACAAAAAAAACGTGTTCGTGTAAATGTAACACAGCATCCTTTTGAGTCACCGAATTAGTCTGTTCATTATTACAAATTACCTACACTGAATATAAATTATTTAAAGCTATTCGATTCGAATAAATTATTTATTATCGAGTAGATTGAAACATCGAATAGATGACAATTACTGTCATCTCGTTTTCTCTCACCGGTAATTGCAATATTTCAGCAATTATCCAGAAGGCGTAAGTTAATTTAGGTATCCCGTTAATTAACTGGGATCGCTTTTAAGCGTGGGATGGTACCGTGGCAGCTGAATAAGGCGACAGATCGTGATAGCACCTACCTACTTTCGGTTCATGACCAATTTTGCAGAATATCTACCTCCAGTTTGATTCCTTAAACGGATCCGGCCTGAGGTGGCCAAACATGTATTAGATTTGCTACGTTATTAATATTTTTGCTGTAGTGTAGGTCAATGCTGGAAACAAGAAACAAAAATATTAAGCTCAAGTGGAGAAGAAGAAGAGTTAAATGATATTGTACCTGATAACTCACGTCTTAAATGAAATTTAGCCCTTTTTCCTGGGAACGCGACTCGCGACGCGACGTGCGGAGCAGTGCGCATGTTGCAGCAGCCGCCGTGTCGCGTTGCTCCTAAGAAGAAGGGCTACGGATTAGCCCGAAACATCGACTAAACTCGATTTAAGACGTGAGTTATCCGGTACAATCTTTTAATATGACTGAGTCTCATGGTAGTTTCATGTTCAAAAAAGGCCTACCAGTCGAGCAGAAGGAAGAGCCTATTATAATATAATATCATGGGACAAATTACCTATCCCCAAACTAAGCAAAGCTTATACTATGGGTGCTAGACAACGGAGATAGACATACATATATAGATAAATATACTCAGCGGCACAAAATTTGGCCCACCCTTCATACAAAATTACCGATTCTGCGTATACATTTGAGATTGCGATGAGAGCCAGATTTTTTGCCGCTCAATACGTTGTTATGGACTTACCTAATACTTAGTTATGGAGGAGCGGGGCATCCTAACACAGGTTCACTCATCTAAAAGAAAGTCCTTACCTTAGTTAATAAGGGAAATAAACAATTTTTCATTTTTTTTTCATTTTCATTTTCAAATACATACAAACATCCAATACTCCAGTACAAACATTCGTATTCATCATACATATTTTTGCCCGTCACGGGGATCGAACCCGTCACCGAAAGAGTCACTAACAACTACTCGTGACGTAAACTTATCCGATCGTCTATCAATTTCTCACAGGGCTGGCAATGCACCTGTGATACCCTGTGAATCTTTAAGATCTTTTTTTAAGGAAACAGGTATCCTAACCCTGCCGTCACTTTATGTTTTTTGAAATAATCATGTAGGTATGTTAGGAAGAACATATGTGATTTTCCCTCTAACGTCGATAAGCCAAAGGCTACTAGAAACACAGGGAAGCTTAAAGTTCCATCTTACAGACTGGCTAAAACCAAAAAGTCGTTTCTGGGAAATTGCATACGTTTTTATAATAAAATTCCAAAAAATATTATAAATAAAACGGATACAAAATTCAGATCTATTGTCAAGAAGACATTAATATCAAAGGCGTATTATAAAGTTAATGATTATATCATGGACAGGGATATTTAGAAATAATTCCGATCCGCATTAGCGAATCCCTTCAAATAGCGAACCTACTGTTTTAAAAATAAAGTTGTGTTAAATACTTGTGATGTGTACATATCATTTAATAATATTGTAAATCTGTTTAAAAAAAAATACCTCGTTGAGTTTCTTGCCGGATTCTTCTCAACAGAGGTTTTTCCGAACCGGTGGTAGATTTTTTTGACATTCATAAGTGCTTGTTATAGCCTAAATTGAATAAAGATATTTTGACTTTGACCCCTTGTGTTGCGGGTATCCAACAGCGGCGGTGATTGCTTCCCATTAAGTGATCTGCATGCTCATTAATTTGCTCACTCTTATAAAAAAAAAACAAGCAGCCGTACCTTTTTGGAAGCATGTCGGTATATTTTCAAGCCTCTATCTAGCAGCACTGGGTTATGTCATAAGCAAACCACCACATCACAGCAAACCAGATTTTAACCAAAATTACTATTTATCTTATTAAGAACACCTTCCAAACTTACTGTTTATGAGATTTCGCTACTTTTTATGGATAGTCTTATGGATCTTCAAAATACGAGCCTACTTCTTTCTCAAAAAGTCGGTAACGCATCCGTATTCAACTTATTTTATGGGTTTTCATAGGCGGCGGTGATTGGTTTGCATCAGGTGACCCACTAGGTTTTCCCCCTATAACATAAAAAAAATCTCAATCGAAACTTGGCATGATTTACAGCACATTTCTGTTATTATTATCTTTTCTATAGACATGAAGTTAATTAGGTACTTGAATCCATAAAACATGTTTTCTACGAATCGGCAAAATGTTGGCAAGGTGCCTTACAAGCCCATAAAAAATATAATAATCACTGAACTGAGTTTTAAGACGCGTATAAAACTTTGTGTAAAACCCAGTATAGGTAGAGTCATTCACGATGACGCGTGCCGTGGTTCTTATTACAATGACAATGTCATTAATAGTTAATTTTGACAAAATCACGCGTCTTCGTGGATGGCACTAGGTATGGTATACCTAACCTAACTAACTTACTAACTATTACTACTACTATTACTAATAACCTAACCTAAACGCGAATATTTTCTATTCGAGTAGTGGTTATTGTTTATTATTAGGTTTTTATTATATTGATGGTTTTTGTCTTGTAATTTTTTTATTGTAAATAAAACTTAGTTTGTAAATTTTAGGGTCCATGTTTGTACAGCCTGGAATTAAGAATACTCGTATCTTGTTTATACCACGGTTGTAATAAATACATTTTGATAAATATGAAATTAAATTTTAAAAAAATTGCCAAATGTTCCTTTAAATAATTACTACTGTAAAACACTCAGACTCTACCTACCACGATTAATCTACCATTGACAAAGGTTCAAGGTTTATGAAGTCCAGTATTGTTGGAGTCATGGTTATATTTAACTTAAAAGTATCACGGACAATACATGAGGCTGTTGTGAAGTCACAATTAACAGAGAAAACAGATCATTTTCCTATACCGACTCTACGTACCTACCATGCTGGTATACCTACTGACGAATTTGCACATGCACTGCAGTCTGTCGTGCGTAGGTACATTTAAGGATTTGTTGTTTTTTTTTAAATGATTACATAAATATTTTATTTCTTCGTAGAGACTAACCTAACTAGTCTGTCGTGCGTAGGTACATTTAAGGATTTGTTGTTTTTTTTTAAATGATTACATAAATATTTTATTTCTTCGTAGAGACTAACCTAACTAGTCTGTCGTGCGTAGGTACATTTAAGGATTTGTTGTTTTTTTTAAAATGATTACATAAATACTTTATTTCTTCGTAGAAACTAACCTCTTTATTCATAAACGTTTATAAAGCTTCTGTTTGTTAATTTAATATTTTGTTTGTACTTATCTGTCACTTACACAAAACACACACAACAACGCTACAACTTTATTTATTTTTTTCTGATTTATTTTCCTTCAAACTATTGCATTATTGCTCTTAAACCCTTACCTAATATAAATTCGATACTGAATGATAGTCACAACAAATACTAAATCTCAAATTTGACTTCTACTCAACCTTGTGGTATCACCTTACTTAAGTCGTATAATTTTACACAATCCGTCTGAAGTATTGTGGGACAGCTCTAGGCTACGATTACTGACCTTTTCCAGTAATTTAGAATCGGTAGCCAGTGGGGTCAACGTCAGGTCAACCTTTTGCGAGTACTCAGAATAATGTGCATCTGCTCCCAAGTTTCAGGGATCATTCTTGAATGAACTCAAAGCTTTTGATGTTGACTTGTAGATTCGATATAATTCCAAAGGATAGCTTCACAGAACTTTTTTATAAAATAAACCTAACCTAACCCAAAGTACATCAAATCGTATTAATAAATAACAATATATTGCAAAAGATTAATCTTATAAGTATGTGTATGGTCTCATTCGATTCAGCGCAAAAAATTACATAGAAAATGACACCTCACTCGCCTAGTTCGTAAAATTTGCATTTTTAAGCGTTGGCCCCTGGGAGAGGGTAGGACACCTAAATTTTGGTAGGACTCGGCAGATCCTCATTTCTAATGCCAAGATAAAAGTTATAAACAAAGTTTTATTGATGTACATGTTTTGCCGCCGAACTGTCTTATTTAGCGAAAACACAAACTGAGACAGGATGCTCAGAAAAACCAGAAAAAGAGACCAGCACTGGGAATCGAACCCAGGTCCTCAGCATTCCGTGCTGCGTGCTTTAACCCCTACACCACTGCTGGACTGCTGTCTTATTTAGTCTTATTTTACCAGTGCTATGACCGTACGTGTTCACGAACACTTTGGCCCCAACGGTCATGAATAGTGTACTGATGACCTGATGATAATGTAATTTGCAGGAGTCTGATCACGAGGCGCGACCCGTGATTGCACCGTTCTTTGAGGAAGGCCTTTGCCCAACAGTAGACGTCTTTCGGCTGACGATTATAATGATATGATTACAATTCCTAGTTAGTTTTAAAACTAAAAAGGATCATCATAATCATCATAATCAATAGTTAACTGTTGGTGCCCAGGGTGCACGTCCAGACGCTACTCTTCCTGTACCTACCTACCGCTGACCATAACGTTGGAAGTGGAACCCATAAAGAGGTCATCTGACTCGCACCCCAGGCTAATTCTTATTAATTTCATCTTTACTTAGGCATACACCAGCTACCGTTTAAGTGGAACCCATAAAGACGTCATATATGTAACAAAAACTATATATGTATTTGACCTTTCCTTTTTTCCTTGATCATGAATCTTGAGAATCAAATAGAGATAAAACGTGCTCTCTAGCTTTGTTTGACAAGGAAGGACTATTGCACAAATAAAAAACGACCGCAGACAGGTCTCTTTATTGATTATGATTATTATAAGAGTTGTGTTAGTGCTATAAATTAGGCGTTTGACGTGTGGCGTGGAGCGTGGGCGCACCGAGGAAGTTCATCGGATAATAGATACACGGTTCCATTTGAGGCCAAATAAATACGCACGAGAATGTTACATACGAAGCTGCGTCTACGGAGTTTATGTTTGTATGTGAAAGTGGGAGTAATTGAGGCTGAGAGACATTCGCATATGCTATTATAAAACTACTTTAGTCTGGAATCAAGGTTCTTAATAGGCATAATAAAATACTTGTCAATCACCGAAATTGGATGAAATGATTTGATCGAAATCAACTATAACAAACAAACATTGCTAGTTTTATGCGAAAGGTGGCAAAAAAACACCGATTAGCAAAACGTAACAGGTAAACGTAAAAGGTTGTCTGGAAGAGATCGCTCTTAAGCGATAAGGCCGCCTATTGCCTTGTAATTTTTTTTCTCTGATACACAAACTGTTTTCTGTATCGCTTACTATGTCTGGTCTGGTGTACAATAAAGAGTCTTTGTATTGTATTGTAAGGATATAATTACAGTTTATGTATGAATTCTAAGAAATGTAAAGGTATGCGTGTTGTACCAAATTATGTAATTCTTGGTACCTACTAATATTATGAGAAAGTTTTTGAATATATGTTTGTTACTCAGTCAGGCAATAACGTCTGAATCAATTTAGACGAAATTTGGTATGGAGATACATAGTTTAGGTCCCGGGGAAGGACACAGGATAGTTTCAATCCTGGAAAATTACATTAATCCAACGGGACAGCGATAAACATTTTTTTTGCGTACAAAGTGGCGGGCAACAGCTTGTTTAGATATTACAAGATGGTTTTGAGTGCCAATATTTTCGGAATTCTTGGCAGGACTAAGACTTAATGGATTCAAATCACATGTTTCGTTGATTATCATACAATCAACATCATGCGAACAGTTATTTCGTCTACGTTGATAGACTTCAGAATAAAACATTTACGACTAGAAATTCCCTTCTAATAATGATGATGTAACATTATATTATTTTAAAACTCGTTTAGAGCTTGTTATTCACGGAATACTTTTTCCAATGCTTGTGTGTTTTCGACCCAGAAGGAACATCCACTGAAAACTTACCGTTAGAAGACTGAAATCGCACCAAAGAAATAAACATTTTTTTTTCAGCGAAATAATACATGTATTATCATATTATGTAGATGAAAGATGTAAGTATATGTATCATCATATTACAGACTATATGTTTACTGCTGGGCACATAGGCTTCCTCTCCGAATGAAATTAAAACTGACTATATAAGAAAATAATTCTGCGAACTATTTAATACTGTTTTCTATCCGGAAAATTTACAGTTTACTTAGTTTCCTTCTATATATTAACGCTTCAATGCCCCAGTAACTTTATAACAACTTGAGCTTAAAACCTTTAATGTTTCATCAACCCCGTTCCCCTTTACCTTAAGGGTGATTCGAAGTTAAGCTAATAAAAATATAATTGTGCAAGTTGATTTTTGGCCGTCGCCCTACACGGTGTAATTCGATTGCCGAGTTCAGCGTGAAAGGCTACCCCATACTGCTGCCTATTAAATTGACTGCTTGTAAAACGAGGAGCTAATTTGGAGTTACATTTTATTGTGTTTGCTTAACTATTTTACTGGCGTGACTGCGTGAGATGGAGTGTCGTTATGGCAACAAAGGGAAATGAGTTTTGTTGCTTTTGAAGAGGGATTGATAAGGTGCCGACAAATTTATTGGTACTCATTGAGGGCTCATTCGTGCTGTCGTTGTTTAGTGCAACTTCACGCACTCTATAACATCAGAAAGTATTTTTTAATTTTATAAAGTTAATTATTAGACATATTTGCTAGATATGATGAGCTCTCATGAGCTCTCTATGTTTCGACGCATCTACTAAAGTCATGATAACGGGTAGACGGAGAATTTGTTGTTGGATATTAATGTTGTCACCCGATAGCAAAATGCCGTTTTCTCGTATTTATATTGTCAGTACATTAATTAATTGATGACGAAATGCTGCTGATTATCGTCATCAATTAATTAATGTACTGAAAATATAGCTATGAACCCGAAGATTGTACCTACATTCGATCGAACAATAGCGTAGATTACTTAATTCGGTCCTGGCACATGGTCGCAATTGTATCTAACACCTTCCTACGCTCGTTGCCGTATATCGCGTGCACTCTCAGTACTCTCATCTCACTACCATGAAGATGACGGCGATGCTGATAAACATCGAGAGCTCATTAGAGGTAATCACGGTCCTCATCTCGTAGCAAATATGTCTGATATTTATTTTTACAATGTTCTATATATAAATACTGAAACGAGAGAAACAAGAAAATTGAAATATCGACTGCAGAAAATGACTACAGCGAGTCAACGCTTGCGATAAGGAAGAATGTATTTTATAGATACCGCACATGTATGTGAAGGCAGAGCTCCTAAGTAATAAACAATTGAGTTAGGTGAGCGTTTGTAAGCGGAACACGTTTGGGCCACGTGCGAGTCTCGGCGGTTATCTCGTGTCGTGTAGCCGTGTCGTGGTTCCGAGAATGCACTGGTGTACGACGGTTACGCTGGCACGAGCCAAAATACAGAGTAACTCGTTGTAATAACATTGTAGGTGCTGCGTTAACAGACACAGTATACACTCATCAAGAGTGGCTAGGATATTTTTTACCCCTACCTATCTATGTATTTACAGTTAGAACATTTCAATATAAGCATTACAGAGTCAAGACATTTTGTCTATCGGTAATGTTTTGTACCTACATTTGATCTGTAAGCTCAAAGGTGCCAACAGCTCCGTATTATTAAGGCTCTGCTGTCTGACGACCTATCCAACGATACCCCACACTATAAGGTAAGTCGAGAAAAAAAATCACCCCCACATTACGTCTATGGGAAGAATCCTAAAAAAAATTCTTATCATTTTGTCTGCGTAGTTACTGCATAATATCCGTGCAAAATTACAGTTTTCTAGCATTGATTAACTAGGAGCAAAGCCGCGGATGGAAAGACGGTCGAACGGATGGACAGATGGACAGACAGACATGGCGAAACTATAAGGGTTCCTTTTTTGCCATTTTGGCTATGGAAAAAGGTGCAATTCACAAGAAAAACAACAAAAAATACGTGGTTTGTTACGGGCGTCGTTCAATTATTATTTATTTTATATCGTCCAAAATCTCTGCGGTTTTTAATCTTAATTAATAATTAGTAATAGGTAAGTACTCTGGGCGAAACGAGGAGGAAAGTTTTTTAAATTGTTTGTTTTGTAAATGGGTAAGTATATGTGATTTTATTTTAACCTATGTTCTCACTGCTGAGGTGAATTGAGGTGAAAAGCTGTATGTGTAACACGAGACCAAAGTTTTTTTTGCATCTCGTGTGTTTGAATCCCTCACTGCTCTCAAGATTCTAACCTAGAATGACTCGCTACGCTCGTGATTCAGTTATAGAATCCTTCGATTGCTCGGTATTCTAATTCAACACTCTCACCAAAAAACAACTTTGCTGTCTTGTTGCACAAATAACTATAGTTTTTTTATGCCACTAATACTGGCGTGACATATTTAATATGATACTTAGCATGGAAACTCGCTCACGCACGTATAGAAAAGATACTTACTTAGTTTTTATACCACCATTAACATTTTGATACGATAAAATATCGTACCTAAATTTCTTCGACACTTAATTAAAAAAGTCTCACAAAATTGGCAGAGAAAGAGGATTTTTTAATATCCACCCAAATTCTATTATTTTAATACCTAGGTATAAGGAAAGTGTCCGGCGTGAAAGCGAACTCGTACAAGCGGGACGAGGATGGGTCACTAGTAACCCTATATAGTCAAGCACGTATTTCCATTTTATGACTTTTCATGAAAACTCCGTTTCTGTTTACATAATAAATAGAGCTGTATATTAAATATTTACACTTCTTTTCAGGTGGGTTAAAGTTTGACGGTGACACGTAGGTACTATAGTTTTACGCTTACTGTAACTTTCTAAGAAGTAACATTCACAATAATTCTCAAAATCACACATTACTTTATGTAAACGCGAGGAAAAATATTAGAGTGAGTAAGTTTGTAAATATTTTTTTTTTCTGATTCTGACTGCTTAAAAAATGAATGGAATTTCAGGCCGTCTTTTATCTAAGTATTGACTGTAGATAATATGCTAAAACATACCCAGTTAAACTACATACCATTAAATTTCGCTATTTGTGGGATAAAAAATACTACGTTGACAATATGTGATCAGACAAAGTTGCAATATTGTAACAAATGGTAACTAAATTAAATTACTCAATTTGACGAATTTAAAACACTTCACGGTGCATGCCACAATGAGTTGCAGTTCCCGTAATGCTATAATTCAGGGAAGCGGCCGCTGCATCCGCTGCACTATAAGTAGTTCTTATAATTATAAATAAAGAGTAAATGTACAATAATAATGGACAACCAGCGTACCGTGAATAGATTATGGCGTGGCGAGATAGTGCCTTCTGTTTGCAGGTAAAATTAAATTAAAAATAATGTTCGGTGAAGGATGAGGTGAAAAATGTATTAGTATGCAATTTTCTTTTTCTTAAACTCGCGTTACATAATACATTGCATGGTGGGTGATGAGGATAAAAAGGTGCTTATAAAATAATCAGGTAACAAATTCTCAACCTTACCTACATCATAACAATTTACTTTAAATATAAATTTTCATTTAAATTTTTATCCGTTCATCTAATTATCTATTGTGTTTTGAACCACAAACTAAGTTTTTTGGGACATGAATCATTGGTTTATTAATGCTGCTACTGTTCTGCTGTGACAGTTGCAAAACGCATAATTAAGTAAAGGTTAATATGCGTATCGATTTGTGTCTAATTGATAAAACGAGTAATCTGCTTCATGAAATTATGCCAAACGAAACATTTGCGAATAGATGGCTACGGAACGAAAATCGGTGCAATGAAAGTCGGCAAGGAAACAAACGTCAAATCAAAAAGTAACAGACAGAATTACTTCACAGACAAAGTTCACATTAATATTAGCGGTGATAAAATATAAAATAAATGCTAATGTTTTTAGGTGTTGTGAAGTGACCAGTCTTTAATTAATAAGATGTTCCGTAAAATAGTCAAAGAGGACTAAATCCCGACTATATTTCATCCCATTAACAGATTATTTTTTACGTACCTATACATAAATAAAAGTAGGTACCTAGTGTTTGCTTAATTTCCCCCGAAACTACAATGGACTGTTTTAATCTTATTAGGTAGGTACTTAAATGTTCTCCAAGAGCCGAGTATATTATAAGCCCTATAAATTTTGGTTTCTAGTAGTAAAAAAGCTTTGAAAATCTACGGAATCCTGGAATAAGTTCTAAAAAGATATCCTAATTGTCATTTCCACTTTACCGGTTCCTAAAGCAAATAATATCACGCGTTCCATTCAATTCCGCGCGTCTCATTTTCAGTACGTACGAGTATGTCATCTCAAAATATGGCTCGAATGCTCCACACTCCAAAGTAATGGATTCCTAGCATAATATTAATACATATTTTAGTCCTTATTGGAAATCTCGTCCTCCGAGTCAATGTTGCGTGTTCTTGGGACTAATAAATGAGCCATCAACCTAAGAAAGCATTATTTTATTTGTAATATGAAAAGTTTGCTTTTTTTTGGGAAATGAAAAACTAACTTTAATGTAATACGAAAAAACAAGTTTTGCAGAGCCCTGGGAACACGACGACGCAGCGCAAAAAGTAGACAACTTTTTCTACGATTCAGCAAAAAATGTCTTTTAACGGGCTGGCAAGACATCAGATCGATAAGCTAGACTTTGTTATTGCTTGCTCGGAATTTTTTTGCTATCAGTTATTAGGTACTATAGTGAGATATAATTATAGCCGAAGCTTCGACCGAGGCTTTAACTCTCACATTTGACGTAGTTTGGCAAACAGTCATCAGGAACGGAAACCATCGAAGGTGGGTGTATAAAAACCATCAATACTGAGAAGTATTGATGAAAATATCTAGCTTCCACTGCGTTATTATGGTATTTCTCTTCAGATATACGTTACATAAAGCAGTGTCCCACAGCTTACGAGCTTTTTAAAAAGTTTTTCAAAGAGCAGTCATAACGATATTTCTTCCATTTGCAGGCAAGCAAAAGAAAACAAGTTTGAATAGAAGAATTGCAAGGCAAGTACGGTCTGTGTAAATAGATATTGAAAACATACGCGAGCGGCGTGGCAGCCGCTATGTTGCCACTCATTTTTATTCTGTTTACACGAACCAGCTGCCTCTTTCGTCGTTAAAGCTGAATCGGAAATAGCACGAAACATGCATTTTAATACAGGCTTTAACAACTTCATTTACATCAACTAAACTTGCCAGGAAGAAACTGCATTAAAAATCAGATTCATAATTTATAAACGTTTTATTTACATACGAACCTATTTTAATATCAGCCAATAGGATTACGACTACACAATAATTTACAGTCTTTTGAATTAATACTTAACAACTCCTATACAACTTAAAATAAATTAATAAATACAGAGAAGCAAATAGAAATGCAAAATTTGGTATCAATATTGTACAAAAGTTATTAACGAGAATGTCTCTATCTATGTACAATGCTCAACAATATTTTTATAACAAAGAATCTCAGCGGCGGCTTACACTACGCTAGAGTAATAGAGGTACAGATTCGATAAGGAGATCGTTCGGATTAGTGAGGTCCTCTAGACGAGGTACGTTTGTACAGTGTGGTGCAGCACCACAGCCTGTGGCTGGCGTACGTGGTCTGCCGAGGAGTAGTCGGAGTCAATGGTGGAGTAGATGTGCTCGGACATGGGCCGCTCGGCCGGCGACCGCTCCGCGGAGTGCGCCGACTTACCACACAACGTCTGGCACGTGCTGTTCAACACCGACGCGTCCATAGTGTATGTATTCGAATTCCTTCCGTAATTAAGACGCTTTAACTTATGACTGCGCCGTTTAGAGGACGGCATCGCATAACGTAATCTCTCCCAGAAACGTTTCTCTTTCCACGTTATCTCCAAACCCGTTTTAAAATATGACTTCAATTCCGGATCTCGTGGGACGAGGCCCGCGGCGACTATTATTAATTTATGTGGATTCTTTCGGAGCGCTCGCTGTAGCGCCTGTCGGAACTCTATCTGGGACCACTCGGTTAAGATAAAGTTCTTTGTTAGGACTACTATGATACGGCGCGAGGCTTCGGTGGCCTCGACCACTAGATCGGGAAACTGTGCGTACGTGGCCTCGAACTGCGGGACGTCGCGGTAGTGCAGGCACAGGTGGTAAGACGGGTAGCCGTTCTCCAGTTCGCGCGCAAGCGACTCCACCACAAACTCCTCATCTTTGGGGCTATAGCACACGTACGCGTCGTACAGTTTATCTGCATCCTCAAACGCGCCCGCGAGCGGCGACAACTTAATGCCGCAATTCGAATACAACCACATTCTGCAAGCGTATCTAAATGTGAACACTAATGCTAATATCAATAAAATAAGCATGAACCCGGTCAGAGTGGAGACCAGTAATGGCAAGTTGTTGGAGACGAAGAAAGCGCTTATCGCTGAAGTGTCGCTTATTTCGCTACAAACCGTGACATTTAAATTCAATGGCTTCTTTGCCGCCGGGTCCGCGAGCTCATTCAGACACCACAAGTTATGGACATCGATAACTTTTTCCACATTCTGCGATATGTACGTTATGAAACCTTGTAAATATTTACAGTCACAAGACCAATGGTTGCTGCCGACGAACAGAGTCTGCAACTTTTTGTTATTGTCTAAATGCCATAGTCCGTAATTCACGAGTCTGTTTCCATCCAAGCGTAAAACTTCCAGAGCTCCCAAAGTATAAAAAGTTTCATTTGAAATATACTCGATTATGTTATTTTGCAAATACAATTCCTTCAAGTTGCTCAACTTTGCGAATTCAAGACCTAGCAATCGTTTTAGTTTGTTATTGTCTAAGTGCAGTATTCGCAGCTCTCCTAGTTGATTAAAAGTGTTATTCTCGATATGTACAATATTGCTTGCGTTTAAATAAAGAACGGACGCTTTAGGAATTAGATCGATCACGGTTCCGTTTAATTCATTGAACACATTTCCGTCTAAATATATGTGCGTGACGTCTGTCGGAATGTTTTGTGGTACTAATTTTAGTTGTTTTAAAGAGCAATCGATAACACTCGTCGCTTTAGTCGAATCGTGATAACAAGAACAATTCTTAGGGCAGACGGTTTTGCACTTACAATTATTGAAATCACAACAATGACAGCCCTCGGGGCAGTGAGTTTCGAACTTACACAAAAAGTCTTTGATATGAAGAGAACTGACAGGTAAATATTTCACACCGCGTACATAAGATTCCTTACAAATGACATTTTCTAGGTCCATAATTCTCGGATACTCTCTGGAATCCAGCGAGTTGATGAGTAAAAGCCATTTCATTGTGCAATCACAGCGGAACGGGTTGCCACTAATGTAAAACTCTGGCAGAGCTCGATCGTCGGCCACTCTCGAAATACGCAGGCTGTTTATATCCAAACTTTCAATCTCATTGGTATACATATCAACTCGAGACAGATTTCTCTTTTCAAAGAATGTATCCATCTCGATATTCGATATAAAATTGTTATTTATGAACAGAAGCTCAACGCTATTGGGTATTGACATCGGCGATAGTGCCACTAATCGATTATGACTAGCGTCCAAAGTTTTTACTTGCAATTCTTTTTGAATTTTATAATAGTTTCCGAGAATTTCTATAAAGTTGGCGTGAATATCGAGCCATTTCAAACTGCTAGGTACAAAAGCGTAATCGAACCAGACCAAATGGTTTTCGGATAGATTCAGCCACAACAATTTCGTCAACGACACAAACACTCCATTTATATCAGAAATGAAGTTGCTATCCAATCGGACGGCTTCCAATTGCGTGTTCTTTTGAAAGGCTTCTGTCTCGATGGATTGTATTTTATTTTTTGCCATATTGAGAACTTGTAAACTGGGCAGACCCCAAAACATGCCAGCTGTAAGGTTTCCTATCTGGTTATCTATTAAACGCAAACCGGTCAACTGCGATAGATTATGAAATGAATCGTTCTTAATTTCTGTTAATAAATTTTCACCCAAGTCTAAAGATTTCAAGAACGGTAATTGCGAAATCGCCTCAGGGATGTTCGTTAACTTATTAGAACTTAAGTCTAACTCTTTCAAATCGGAACAATTTTTAAATGCATTTTCGCTTATATAAGATAGTAGATTGTTATTTAAGTTAAGTTTGTTAAGTATAAAAAGTCCATTGAACACGTGCTCTTCGATGGCTTGCAGTTTGTTATGACCCAGCTTGAGCGTATGCAGGTTGAAGAGCGGCGAAAAGGCGTTGTCGTCGATGTGCGAGATGGAGTTGTTGGCGAGGCTGAGGATCTGCAGGAAGAACAGGTCCTTGAACAGCCGCGAGCCCACGCGCCCCACCGCGTTATGCGACAGGTCGAGCACCACTAATCTTATTAGCCCGCCGAACGTTTCATCTTCTATGCGGTCGCCCTTCAATTTATTCACCGAAAGATCTAAAACGAGCAATTGTTCCAACCGATTAAATATTCTCTTGGGCAAAGTTTCCAGTTCATTATTCTGCATATAAATCTCTCGAATCTCCCTCGTATTGGAAAATAACTCTTCCGGCAAGTAATTAATGGCGTTATCGGATATATTTACAACCTTTAGCGAGAGCAAGTCGCCGAACACGTCGGCGGGCAGCTCGCTGATCTTGTTGTTCTGCAGGAACAGCTGTGTCAGCCGCCGCAGGTGCAGTATCTCAGAGTCGGCCGGCAGCGCCATGATGTCGTTGTGGCTCAGGTCTATCGTCTGCAAAGTCGAGCCGCACTTGTGCCCGAACCCGAGCTCGTCCACAAATTTCAGTTTATTCCGCGTCAAATTGAGCGAAATTATATTTTCCAATGCACAAAACAAGTCGGATGGTATTTTTCTAATATTGTTAAATCCTAAATCTAGCGTGTGCAGTTCTCGCAGGCCGTTGAACGCGCCAAGAGACAGCTCCAGTTCCTTGTTGTTCGCCCATTCGTTGTTCTTAGAGCGTATCTTCAGAGACTTAAGGCCCCGCAAGCCTTCAAACACGTTGCCAGGCAGGCGAAGGATCTTGCAGTTGGTGATGGATATCTCCGCCAAACCTTGCATCCTGCCGAAGTGGTGGTCCCGCAGCGAGCTCTCGGCCAGCAGCGGGCCGCAGCGGATCGCGAGCCGCTCCGCGCCGTCCGAGTGCATCGAACTGACATCCCTGTCCGCCGAGAGCGTCCGAACGTTGCACTCCAGGGAACCGTTCACTCCGGACACACGAAAACAAGCGTCCGCATCGGTCGGCGCCTCCGTCAGCGCCGCGCCCATCACAAAACAAAACAATATCACGTTAATTATCATTTTAACCGGCACTGTGTCCATATCATTTTGATCACTTGTCAAAATAGAGTTTTCATGAATGGGAGTGGGGCTCGATAGTCACGCGTGCTCATGTTCAGCTGTTCGCGAGTAGTTTGCGGAAACGTTTCGATAACAATGAGCGGGGCAGTAAATAGAGCGCAGGCATGGCGTCGCTCGGCAGCGGCAGCGAGCGCGCGATCCCCCCGCGGCGGCAGGCCCGCGACTGCCGCTTACAATGAAATGCGATGAACGCGTTTCGCGCCCGCCGCCGCGCGGCATGCCCGGCGCAAGGGACCACACCAATTCTGTTGCCGCATTCTAAACAACCCCTCCTGTTCAGTGGTTTTCGACTTCTGCGATTACCGTTACTTCTGCCTAAAGGTAGTTGCGGTTTAAATAATTAGTTTAATGAGTGTTGCAATTTGCAAGCGATCACAAAACAAGTCTTACTATTGGACTTTTTATAATTATTAATATTTGGAAACAACGATACAAGTCTACTAACAAAAACGTAACATGTTGGTGATCTATTTCTATCTACATAATTAGACACTGTAAAATAGCGATTTATGCGCTAATTTTATTTTTGTAATCTACTCAGCTACGGTAAAGAAAAACATACTGAAAATCTGCACACACCTGCGAAATAACCCTGCTTCGGGCAGTCGGGTAAAAATTCCGTAGTGTGTCAAGTTCTCAATCTGCACTGGGCCCGAGTGGGAACCCCGGCCCAAGCCCTCTCATTCTGTGAGTGGGCGTGGGCCTGTGCCCTGCAGTCAGACGTGCGTACACCGAGATAATGTCAAATTTGAAGAATCTTCCTAGATTCTTACCTACGGTAATCATTTATCGAGATAGAGTTCCGTTAAATTCAAGACATACTTACCTACATAAAAATAAAAATACTTACTCCTTATTTCGCAAGAATTTAGAAAAAGGCTGAAATTAGTTTTTTAACTATTTTTAACCCCCGACGCAAAAAGAGGGGTGTTATAAGTTTGACCGCTATGTCTGTCTGTGTGTGTGGCACCGTAGCTCTTAAACGGGTGGACCGACTTGAATGCGGTTTCTTTTTATTTAATAGCAGGTTTTCTAGCGATGGTTCTTAGATATGTTTTATCAAAATCGGTTCAGCCGTTTTTGAGATATTGAACTTTGAAGTGACAAAGTCGGGGGTTTTCCAACTTTTTGTTAGTTAGGTTATCGGTATTTTTATCTGCGTTTTTAACGGGTATAAAAGCGGGAATAAAGACGTTCTTAGGAAGAGTTTAAGGGCCAATCAACTTTTTTACGACACTAATCTGTCCGCGACATTTTTCAAACAATTGCAGATTTTTGTAAGTAAATGTTTCTGTAATTAATAGATGGTGTACATGAATACATGCCATCCTACGTAAGTTAAGTTATTAAACCGTGAAATATCTCGTTGGAAGTACGATTTTTTGGTAACGCCAGTGACAATTTGGTAACGCAGGAGACGCCCAAAGTGTCGGTTAGTTGATTGACCCTTAAATTGAATCCTAAGGGGCTGTTTCACCATCCATTGATTAGTGTTAACTGGCGGTTAGGTGTGATGCCGTCTCTATTTGTTTTGTTCGAATAGACGGAGACGGCATCACATTTAACCGTCGGTTAACGCTAATCAGTGGATGGTGAAACAGCCCCTAAATGTTTTTAATCGAATTTTTCATTTGTTAATCGTAAAAACTTTGTAAATAGAATCGTGTATACTTACATCATTTCGAGCAACAAAACGGCTCATCCCCTACAGCTGCTGACTCTACTAAATCTTTACTTTGCCTGTCTGAGCCAATAGACGAGAACGATTAGGTGTTCTTGAAATAGGTTGGTTTAAACATTTTTCAGGCGATCAAACTGCACTAAGTTCTGCAGAAATATCTTCGCACAAGTGACATGAAAACACCAAATTAACCAAGCCTTATGTGTAATCGAAGAAACTGAATCGCATACCAGGGTGGAACAGGGTGGTATACATAGTCGCTACAAATATCACGTTGACATTTGACAAGCATACATGCACTGAGGAAATCATTGTGAATATGATTGTGATACCGGCTACAAATTAAAATACTTATATGCATATTAAACGACACTTTTATACAATTACATTTATCTACCCAGACCAGGGATCGAACCTCAGACTCCAAGCTTCGAAATCTGGTTCCTTTAACACTAGGCTATTCGGTTGTTAATCCCTATCACTCGCTCTAGCATAAGCCTAAGAAAAAGGCTAACTAATAGGGCCTGAGACAGAATTTCGCTCGTAGCTTTAGCTTTGTTAGTAGACGTCTGGTAGCACGGTTGTTGGTCTGAAGATGAGCTCTGGTTGAGTTCGATACGCGTCAGTGTAATGTGGTGGTGCTGAAAAATAGGTTTGTGTGTGTTTTTACAGTGTGGAGGTGGAGGAACTGCATGAACACACATTTCTTGCATATATATTTCTAAAAACGTATCATAAGGTCGCGGGTGAGCCAAGTACCTAATTGTTTTAGTTCATTGATCATATGCTCCATGACCTCCGCAAAGTAACGCCTGATTCAATAAATTTTGGCGCAGTTATTATACGTGCAACGATGAATCCACGATGTATTTTTTGAGAATTCCCATGGGAATTTCAATTCAACTGCCGGATAAAGTCTAGCACAGTGGTGAGCAAACTTTCTTTATAGGGGGGCAAAAAGTGACAGAGATTTTAGAGGGCCAGAATCAAACTGAAAATGATTTGGTTTCGAATTTTTAAACACCTAACCTAACCTAACCTCACCTTTATTCTCTACTACACGGCTAGTCTAACTGACTCCTTTTTGCCCGTGCATCTATTCCTAAATGTACAAGTCTTAAACAATAATAATAATAATAAATCGACTAACACTAGTTTTGAAAGACCAATCCTACTAACAAAAAAATATGGACTTTTGTTTGGTCTGAAATAAAGGATTTTTTTTATTAAGTACTTATTCTATTTTATATAAAGTACAGGGCGATCAATATAATATTATTTGTCGCGGGCGATATGGGTACTTACTATTAATTTCGAAGGTACGTCGGCGGGCCGGTTTACATTCCTTGGCGGGCCGGGCCGTACTTTGCCCATCACTGGTCTAGCAGGTAAGTAGTAAATAATTCCCAACCCCGCATTGGGCCCGCGTAGGAACTTCGTCCCAAGCCCTCTGAGTGAACCCCTGTGTGGGACGTATATAGGCCGAGACGTGAGTGTGATGTGAAGTAATAAATGAATTATTTATTTTGGAACAGCCTGCAGTTAACAGATATACTCTACGTGCGCTACGCCACCGTGGTAGCAGCACAGAATAAGTAATAGTACAAGTACAGAAGGTTCTCTTTCTCTCTTTTGATGTTGAAGAAAGCCGCCATTTTATATGCCTACGTAATTTTTATTAGCAAAATCACCGCGCATCACCAAGCACCATTGAACTCTAGTGCTGCGCGCCCGCAGTGGGCATTATCTGTTCTTTTGTCGCACTCGCACTTAATATGGTTTCGAACAGAATTGGTTAGTTGGTTTCGTGAACAGAATTGGGTAACTCAGCATATGTAATAGTGTAATGTTATGTACAGAATAGAAAATAGTAAGAATTTTAGGGGCTGTTTCACCATCCATTGATTAGCGTTAACCGACGGTTAAATGTGATGCCGTCTCCGTCTATTCGAACAAAACAAATAGAGACGGCATCACACCTAACTGCTAATCAATGGGATGGTGAAACAGCCCCTTAGTGTTGCTATTAAATTCATGTTCAGATAATATTATGTAGTTTCTATACTGTTTACTGTGGCTATACATGTACTGTTTCAGCGCTCAAACTGTACAATTTAAATATATACCTACTCCTCCTCCCAAAAATCGAAACCACGCTATTTCATGATTGATATTCTAATATCCTCACGAAAATCACACAGCTACACGTAGCGTTACGCGGCGCGACTAGTTCGAGCGAAACTGCGAGCGTGCATGCCGGGCGGTGCTCATAGCCCTAGCGAGTTAACCCACGCCGGCGTGGAGTGTTTTGATACTTACAGAATAGCACCTATATCGCGGAGTGCGCCGCGCCTGGTAGCAGGTAAATACGCGTTATGTATGAGTAGCTCCGGCCGGATACTTTTGATTAGAGGGCGGCCGGGTGTCTAGTGCCCACCCCAGGATGATAATACTGATCTTCATTCACACAAAAATCCAGGCCAGCCCCCCCCCCCCCACCTGTAAGATAGGGGTGGCACTCTTTCCCGGCCCGGATAACACCGACATGGAAATACCGGCCGTTTTTTGTATACACGCCCATAGAATCACGCGTCTTCGTGGATGGCACTAGGTACACGATTGCAATCGCAACAGATACACTGTCAGAAATTTAATGCTATTATTAAAACTACATTGTTAATTCTTTTGCTGTTTATTGGAGTCTATCCTTAAATTATAATAGCTATTTACAATGAATTAAATTAATCACAGGATACTTTTAATTATCAACTGGGAAAGTCACGCCAAACTTAACTATAGCAGGTCTTTGCAATTTATTTGTTACAAGTACCATTTTATGCAAGTAATCGGGAATAATTTCATTTGTCTACTTTACAACATGTTTAAAATATTGGATTAATTCACTGGTTTTATTGATTTCATAAGCTAAAATACTGAATTGTAAAAAAATATAAATATTCGCTCATGAAAAGATACTTAAATAAGTATTCTTAAGTAACAATAAGTATTTGCAAAACGGCAATATTGCAAACTTTTAAATGTATTATCAAAACAGAAAATCGATAGGAATCCACAAAGAATACATTAGAATCGATTCACAATCGATACATTAACAGAAGGCAAATTTATCCATTGATGACATAACAACGTTAATAATCGTGTGAAGTGAACAAATTATAAACCTTAATCTAAATATTTACAAGATAAAAATAAAATAAAAGCACAAAAACTTCTTGAAATTCGTTGATGCACACAAGAAAATAAATATTGTCCTGATCTATGTTTATGTTAGTTTCAAGGTATGATGATTCCAAGACTGGGAAAATTAAAAACAATTACATTATCCTTAAAAACCAAAGGTAATGATAGAGAATCACAATTGTCTATGATGTGTACATAATGTCTAACGAGCCATAGGCCATAGCCAATAGAGTATACGATCACATTTACATAGTACACTTCACTGTGTCTATAGGATGAAGTAGCCCGTTCTTAGGGACTAATATCAAAAATTGAACAAATTAACATTAATCATCAGTTGCAGAATGTCGGACCCAGATATTCAGTCTTACTTGGCCTCGACTTGAGTACGACTAATTGTAAGTATGCATCATGTTTGTCATTAATCGTATGTCAAATATTGAACATATTTTGTTCATTTTAAAACTCCATAATCGATCGTCTCAAGTATTAACGATTTAATAACGGTAACCATATAACAATGTTAGAATCAAGTATCGTTATAATTCTTACTCAACTCTGTTGGAAACCATATTTGCAAATTGGACTATCTAGGTGATCAAGGTACACAGCGCAAAACTATTCCGGTAAATAAAATAGTCAAGTAACAGTTAAATACAAGCAGATTATCTGCATAGCAAGGCCACCTTTCTATTAGAACTAAATACTTTATTGCTTCGAAAAATATACTCTGCGGCGTCAAATACGTTATGAGATTGTCGAGACGTTGTAGCGTTGACTAGAAAATAACTAAGCAGATAGGATCATACGAGCTGCGCTACAGAACATTATAATCTTAGGATATTGATGAAGTCCGTTTTCTCCCTCGTCAAGCTACACATAGCTCACCGAATTATCCCACTGGGTCGAAATGCGTCTGCTATTCCCGACACAAAAACGCAGTCCCCACGCTAAGCAAACCTTGGGCCGAAGCATCACTTCTCGGAAGCTACTAAAGTAGAAATTATGACCGATCGGAGGGCTAGTATGACTCTAAGGAACCACCGCATTCTAATAGATGCGAATCGAGCGAGATCATACGAATACGATTTCCAATAGACGCTAGCATCTCACACCGAGTGACTAACTTGAACCTCTTTGCTCGGAGTTCGTCCCAAGGCTGCTCATAGTCACAAGCATAAGTTGAGGGCACACTTCACTTCACTGGCACTGTCCGGGTCAATATCGGCGGCGCTTGGCGGCGACAGCTAACGCCTATTTGTCGACTGCTGCCAAATGGTCGACGCGTTCGCCTCGTGCGTGCTTCGCCCACATTTTTGCGTATAACATCTCGAGCCCCGTCGCGTACGCTTTGCAGTCGAACAGTGGACTCTCCGACCGGGAAACCCACACTTTTGCTCGGATGGCTTTTAAACTGAAAATAAACGACAATGTTTTAAACATACAGAGCAGCGTAAATAAAAATACCTGGTCGCAACATTCGCGTCTTGTTTTAAAAACAATGCCGGTGAAATAACTGGCATTTGAGGTATTCCATCTTAGGCCTCTAGGTTGGCAACGCATCTGCAATACCCCTGGTGTTGCAGATGTTTATGGGCGGTGGTGATCTCTTACCATCAGGAGACCCACTTGCTCGTTTTCCATCCAGTCGAATAAAAATTAAATAAAAACCTACTATTAATCGACGCATCGATTCTTTGGTAAAAATAAGCAGCAGCTCTATACTTCGCACTAAAGTTGACTAAATAGGCGATACCAAAATATCAGTATTAATAAAACATTTTTACTAATAATAAATATGTATTATTCTACCTAATGGAACCAGCTTAAGATTAAAAGTATTAAGTGGGTCACGAAGGGGCAGTGTGAAAATTACCGGGCCATGGCAGAACAATGTTTGGGAAACACTGATACAGAGTATAACACTCCTATCCTCTATTTGTTCTATGTAACATGATTCAAATGACACATGATGATTATGTTTTTCATCTACATACCCATCGAAGGTCATGTCAGTTTCTATGGGCGTGTACATGAAAAACAGGGTCGGTATTTCCATGTCAGTATTATTCGGCCCGGTAAAGTGTCACCTGTCAAAACGATCGAGTCAAAGACACAAATTCTTTTTTAATGTTTTTTATTCTGGACTATGGAACCGGACTGTCGTAATGGGGGCTATCGCGTATGAATTCGCCACTAGAGGCGCTAGTGTAGCGTGAGGTCTCCGAAATGTCAAATCTCATAGTTTTTGGGTGAGCTACACGGGTTTATTTATAATTAGAATATTTTTGTGAATATTTTGCAATATCTGAAATTAATTATGGCAAATATGCGTTCCGGGGCAATGAATGTCGGTGTTTCGAGACAGTTGTCTTTCAGGATATTGATAGGATAGGAAAAGGATTGGGCAAAATATTGTATAATAATATATCAAACAGCTGTGTCATAAATAACTGTATGCCTAATGCCTCATTCAAACAAATAATTGAAAAAATTATGCTCACTCAGGTGACTAAGCAGTCAACCATTGTATTAATGTTAAGTGACGGGTCCGACGTTAGGTGTTCGGACATAAAAACTGGGTTCGATTTACTATCAAAACTAGGTGTTAAAAACATTATTATAGGTGCGTTTCCCTATTCTGCTTCTCTAAATAAATCCAATAACCATTTATATCGTTTAAACAAATTATTGTTTAAGATGACGAGCCGTCATAGTGACGTTTTATTTTTTGACACTAATAATGTTATTAGTGACTACCGACTGACCCCCGACAAGCTTGCTAAATCCTTAGCATGTTATATTAATTCCGTATTCGGAAATTACCCCCCCTCCCCCGGCCCTGTTAGGACGACACCTTCAAGCGCGAATGTGTCTTTAAACTACCTACACCGACAATAGAGAAGCAAAGTAGTCTATCATTTCTACATCAAAATATAAATCGCTTCACTGGCAAAATATTAGATTTAGAATTACTCTGTAAAGTTAAACTTAGATATTATCTGCTTAACAGAAACCTGGCTAAAAAAAGATTCAATGCAATTTAATGTACATAATTATGCAATAGCCAGCGCCTTCTGCAGAGAATCTGCAGCAGGTGGCGGGTCTCTCATATTAGTGAAAAATGGTTTAAAGTTCAAAGAACGCAAAGACCTGTCCAGACTTTCTGTTGAATGTGTATGTGAGATCGCTTCTGCGGAAACGGAACCGTATTTAATTTTATGTATATAGACCACCAAACTCGAGTATTCCTTTGTTTATAAATACTATGGAAGATGTTCTAAGGAAATCAGTAAAACGTAATAAAGCGCTGGTGGTCTGCGGGGACTTTAATATCGATATTTTATCACAATCCGTTGAAAAAGACCAGTTTATTTCTGTTTTAAAATCTTTTAATTTAAATTTCTTATTTAATGAACCCACCAGAGTCACAACTACTTCGACCACATGTATTGACAACATTTGGTTAACTTGTAAGTATTTAGAAAAAGCTGTAATCAGTGGAGTACGATCGGATCACAAAGCTCAAACAGTGAAGTTACCTCGGGCTAGGGCGGTGTTAATCAAACCATAGAAATTAGGCCGTTGAACAAACAAAGACTTGACCGTCTCAAAACAAACATCGCGCAAAAAGTAAACAATTTAAAAGTAAATACTAAAAATCCAAACGAAAATTTCAAGATATTGTTAAATACTGTATGCGAGGAATACGATAAAACGTGTAGTAAAAAACGTATTAAAATAGGAAACAAACTATCATTCAATGAATGGGCTACACCCGGAATACGTAGGAGTAGGGACGTCTTATATGATCTTTATGATAAGAAATCGTGTACCACTGATGAACGTTTCCACCAGTATGTCAGGGATTATTCAAAATTATTCAAAATTATATGTAATAAAGCAAAAGCAGCCCATGTAACTAATAAAATTAAGTCCTCTGATGATAAAATTAAAACAGTTTGGAAAATTATAAATACTGAAACCGGTCGACGTAAGAACGCGGAGTCCTCTATATCGTTAAAGATTAACAACGTATTAGAAACGGACGCGGTTAAAGTAGCTAACGAGTTTAATACCTACTTCTCTAAAATCCCCATCGAAACGACAAAATGTCTCGCGTCTTCCTCAAAGTTAGCTGAATCGCTCTTAAAACAAAATGTATCTATTCCAAACTTAAGTAATTTTAAATTCACGCATGTCTCTCCCTGTGACATCATTAAGACTTTTAGATTATTGAAAGTAAAAAAAACGGAAGACTTGTGGGGCGTCTCAGTTAAGGTTCTACATTCCATTTTAGATGTCGTTGCTCCAACTTTAGCATTTATATTTAATAGCTGTATAGATGAAGGCGTATTTCCAGATTTGATGAAATATAGTAAAGTAGTTCCTATTTTCAAATCAGGTGATAAAGATAATCCCTCTGATTATCGTCCTGTGTCCATCCTATCAGCGTTTAGCAAAATATTCGAAAATATAATGCTGACGCAAATGATCTCGCATTTTAATACCCATAAAATCATGCATCCACAGCAGTTCGGATTCACAAAAGGCAGGTCTACTACAGACGCGGGTCATAGTTTAGTTAAATTCATATTGCAAGCTTGGGAGGAATCACATGACGCTATAGGTGTATTCTGCGACCTTTCGAAAGCTTTTGATTGTGTGGATCATGATACTTGAATTTGTAAGTTAAATTTTTATGGCATTCGTGGCCTCGCTTTAGAACTCATTAAATCTTACCTCACACAAAGAAAGCAAAAGGTAGCGATTAACGGAACGGTATCGGAGGGATCTGTGGTCGAAATGGGAGTGCCTCAAGGATCCATTCTTGCCCCATTCCTGTATCTTATTTATGTAAATGACCTTACTTATATGGTAAGCCAAAAGTCGGGTATAGTTATGTTTGCTGACGACACGTCTTTACTGTTCAAGGTTAGTAGAAAAGATACCGACTTCATTGAGCCCAATGAAACCCTGTCCGTGATATCCGCATGGTTTGCTGCCAATAATTTGTTACTAAATCCTAAGAAAACTAAATGTATTAAATTCTCGTTGATAAATTCATCTAGCTCGAATTCAGTTTCTAATATAAAGTTAAATGGTCAAACTATTGAATTTGTAAAATCAACAGTATTTTTAGGAATAACGCTCGATTCTAAACTACAGTGGGGACCTCACGTCACAGCAATCGCGGGTAGATTGAGCTCTGCTGCTTTTGCAGTTTGGAAAATACGGCATCTAACCGATGTGGCGACGGCACGGTTGGTGTATTTTGCTTACTTTAATAGCATTATTTCGTACGGCCTTATTTTATGGGGATCTGCTGCAGACATTGAGTCAATTTTTATCTTACAAAAGAGAGCAATTAGAGCAATTTATAATTTGAAGACGCGTGAATCTTTAAGATCTTTTTTAAGGAAACAGATATCCTAACCCTGCCGTCGCTTTATGTTTTTGAAATAATCATGTATGTTAGGAAGAACATATGTGATTTTCCCACTAACGTCGATAAGCCAAAGGCTACTAGAAACACAGGGAAGCTTAAAGTTCCATCTTACAGACTGGCTAAAACCAAAAAGTCTTTTCTGGGAAATTGCATACGTTTTTATAATAAAATTCCAAAAAATATTACAAATGAAACGGATACAAAATTCAGATCTATTGTCAAGAAGACATTAATATCAAAGGCGTATTATAAAGTTAATGATTATATCATGGACAGGGATATTTGGAAATAATTCCGATCCGCATTAGCGATCCCTTCAAATAGCGAACCTACTGTGTTAAAAATAAAGTTGTGTTAAATACTTGTGATGTATACATATCATTTAATAATATTGTAAATCTGTTTTAAAAAAAAATATATATACCTCGTTGAGTTTCTTGCCGGATTCTTCTCAGCAGAGGTTTTTCCGAACCGGTGGTAGATTTTTTTTTGACATTCATAAGTGCTTGTTATAGCCTAAATTGAATAAAGATATTTTGACTTTGACTTTGACTTTGAAACCTTTGTCATCCCTTTTTTCGAACAAAACGGGGACTATGCAACACTGCGGCATGCTCGATATTTTTATGGTACGTTTTTAAGGTGTATTACATATGATTTTAATGTAAACTTTGTTTTCACACCCGTAATAACAGACTTTGAAAGCCATACTTAAAAACCTCACGCAACAGTGCGCCATCTAGTGAGACAAAAAACGATAGCCCTAATTTGGCGGTAAAGAAAACTCTTTCATTTTTTTTTTAATGAATTGATGCTACATAAAAATCTGATATTTTTTTCTGTTAATTAGAAAGGTTATTCCTATTGATATAAAAAGTTTCAAGCGTTTCTAAGTTTTTCAGACATTCCCCATTGCTAGAGGTGAGGGTTATCTTATCGGTTAAAATAAAAGCGGTAAAATAAACGAACTTATTATTAATCCGCAAGATTGTTCGTCAGAGCCGGAAAGTGACACTCAAAGTGTTGAATAAATTATATTTTAAAATTCAAATAAGACTTTCAGTTCGATATCGTGCCGTTTAATTTAAATCAACAAATAATGCTATTGCCACTTTTAGCACTAGGTACATGCAAAAGTATCGATAGTTTGCGTTTAACCGTAGGAGGGACACGTAGTTACGTCAGTTTGGCGCATCTGTCATTTGAATCATGTTAGAAAAAATTGAATAATATACGTTACGTGTTGTAAGTGATACGACACACAGAATGTTAACATTATTTTTCCGCTGTATCCAATAATTGCTGGCTTGCTGGACGTGGTGGCTTAGTGGCTCAAGCAGAGGATGGTTGGTTCAAACCCCGGCTCGCACCTCTGAGTTTTCGAAATTCATGTGCGAAATTACATTTGAAATTTAATACTAGCGTTACGGTGAAGGAAAACATCGCGAGGATACCTGCGAAGCAATTCAAAGGCGTGTGTGAAGTTCCCAATCCTCACTGGGCCCGCGTGGAAACTACGGCCCAAGCCCTCACATTCTATATTATTCATTACAGAATTAAATTATACTCTTTAAACTTATATTCTTAGTTATTGTACACCCATTAACTATGGTATTGAAAAGTAGCAATTAATACTCACTATTCTCTATCAGTTCCTAATCTTACTGCTATGTCTTGATATTCTTGCCTCGTTCTTGCTATTAATTCTGGACAGCCTAATGTATTGAGCTGGGAAGCTGCCACTCTGCAAGAGGAAATTAACACTGTTATTCGTGCCGAAATAAAACTCAAAACATTTTGTGACGCTGAGTATATTTTATAATGACGGCAATCAAAAGGAAGTTGGGTAGCTTACCTGGATGCTAAAGTCTCTCCAGGTAGCGTGACAACGGGCGTGCCCGTCCACAATATGTCCATACTGGTTGTGTGTCCATTGCACAGGGGTGTGTCTAGACAAACATCCGCTAACTGGCCTCGCCTGACGTGCTCCTCCTTTGCGGCCACGTTCGAGAAGATTATGCGGCCTGGTGGTAAACCTGGTAAAAAAAACAATGATCAAATTAAGCCAACTTTATCCTTATCTCTAACTACATAATATTAGTTGCCGAAATAACTCTGTCGGTTTGTCTATCTGTCTGGCTTAAACCGCTCAAAACTTTTAGAAATTTGATATGAAGATAGTTTGAGTCCCTGGGAAGGACATAGCAGACGAAGTCGATCGCAAAAGCTAGTATTCTCTAAGAATATTCCTTTAACTAATCTAATCATGACTTATTATATTCGGCTTAATTAAACAAACATAATAGAAAAAGATATAGCACACTTAATTATGTACTTTTTGTCTTTTAAAAAGTTGAGGTTTGCTGGACCATGCATTAACTGTATTTCAGTTCGACTTTAAAAGTTTAAATATCTTACCTAGTTGTTGAGCCGTAGCCTGAAGGTTGGGTTCGCCAACCGCCGGGAACCGTAACAGCCACAGCACACTATTTGGCACGTGTTTCAAAATGTAAACCCACATGTGGAGCGTGAGCGGATCAATTTTGTACAGTTGGTTAAAGTTGCAGTATACCACGGCTTCGTCGGGAAGGCCGTACTGCTGCCGGGTCGTGATCACGATAGACTGCGGAACCTCTTCGCCAGTTGCTGCTTTGTTATTCGTTTGTGTTGTAGCCAAGCCATTTTGAAGTATAACACCGTTAACAGAAGTCTAAAATGATAAGTTAATCGTTAAATGATATACAAATTAAACAAATAATTGAGTAAAATTAATATCTAGGTAGTATAGTTTACCTGAACTTGTCCGGAAGCAATCATGGTCTCGATGGGCGTAGTTGTCGGTAACTCTGCTACTTTTAACGATATTTCAACAGGTCTAGCAGCTCTCACTATTTCTTTGATTTCTTTTATGTCGGTATTCTCAACTAAAGGTGACAAATCTGTAGCATTGATAACCGCCACATTATCTGCAAGGCTGCCCATGTTGTTGTGAGATTTTATCTTATCACTAAGAATAAGCCGCTCCTGCAGATGCGGGAACATTTGTTTGTGGTCTCCAACGAAGTATGTATTTGGCATGTAGGCTAGCTTCTCGCTGTATTGGCTTGCCAATTCCAGGGGCGAGGTGACTGCATCAGTAACTAGGTAGTCCATGTAGCTAGCGCCGCTTGTACCGGGGTAACCAAGCCACATTACCTGCACTGGAGCGGGTCTCAATGCGAATATTTCATTCCTCGCACCTTTGGTGTAACCATTCATGTTCACGAGAATATGAATACCATCTGCATATATTTTATCCGCAGCTTTACCATTGCAGGGCATCTGTGACAGATCAATGAAGTGTTCCGCCTCTCTCGCGATCTTGGACCGGAATGTGGTGCCGTCGTCTACGCTTAGAGCATAGCAGAATATCTCCACTTTAGAACGGTCGTGCAAGCCAGGTACGGATTGCATCAAATGCGACGTGGGATGGTTACCGAAATCACTACTGACATAACCAATGCGCAAACGTCCCTGTAGTTCGCGAGGGAATTTGTACTGTGGCTTGTGAAGCACTTGCACTTTTTCTAAGCACAAATTGGCGTGACGAGCGGCGATTGCTTTTCTAAAATCGTGCGTAAGAGGATACAGCATAGAGTGATGTGGATGGACTGAAGGCAATCTGTTCTTGTCTAGTTGTTCAGCGACGATGCTGACTAACTTCTTCATACGCGCCTCGTAGTCAGTCCAGTCGCAAACTATTTGCAAACAGTGAGCCAGATTGCAATACGCGTCTGGGAAGTCGGGCTTAAGTTTTAATGCAGTTCTATAGGATTGGATGGCTTCTGGAATGTTCCCGGAGTCTTTGTGGATGCTGGCAAGGTTGCTATGCGCATCCGCGAACGCAGGATTGATTTGGATTGCTCGCGTGTAGCATTGCAGCGCGCCGGCAACATCTTGCATCTCTTTCAGCGTGTTGCCCATGTTGCTATACGCATCCGCGAAAGTTGGTTGGATGCGAATAGCCTCCTTATAGTGCATGAGCGCTTCATTGAGCTTGCCCTGTTGTTGTAGCACTGAAGCCAAGTTACTATGAGCAGCAGCGAATTCTGGGAATACTTCGAGAGCCTTTAGATATAGACGTGTCGCTTCTTCAATGTAGCCTTGTTCGCGTTTAATATTAGCCAAGTTATTCAGGGAATCTGCGTGAGATGGGCATAGCCGTAACGCAGTATTGTAACATTCCTCAGCATCAACTACTTGGCCTTTTTCTTTTAAAGCATTCGCCAAGTTACAGTAGGCATCTGGGAAGTTAGGTTGCAATTCAATAGCTCTTCTGTAAGTGTCGACGGCTAAGTCTATTAATCCCTGTTCATAATACACGCAGGCCAAGTTTCCATGTACGACAGCGTTGTTGGGAGATAAGTTTAAGGCGCGAAGATAGGCAGCCACGGCCCTAAAAATGGTAAAAAAATTACTCGCATGAAACATTATACATAAAGTTTAATCTATTGAACAATGTTAATACTAGTATCGGTACTGCCTATTGTTTAAAATTCGTACCTGTCAAAAATTCTTGCTTCTTTGAGAACATTTCCCAAATTTATGTACGCGTCCAAGAAGTTGGGATCCAAGGCAACGGCCTTCTCAAAATGATGTATGGCCAACCAGATTTCACTTTGCGCATTGAATACACATCCCAAGTTACTCCAGGCAACTGCAAAGTCAGGCCTTGTTTCGATGGCCTTCAAGTAACAAGCCTACACACACGGAAATGCAATATGTTATTAATTGAACACTAATAATACGAGTAGTGATGGTATTCTGAAATGTTCGTTACGCCAAGTCTATTCACACAGCCGTAAGTGATGCCGGGTCGTATCGTACGTCGACGATGACCGAGCAACACACACGACGCGACAAAATTACGCCATTTGCACCCTAATTACACTACGCCAAATGCCACACAGTCAGTAGGAAATGCAAACGACCAACGACACAAAATATCAACAAGCAGCGTACCGACCCAAAATAATACAAAATCGAAAACGTGGTTCAATAGTCTTTTGATTCGCTTCCACTTCCTAGCCGATGAGGAATGATGATCACGACAATGACAAGTCAAGAGGACTTGAAACCGATTCCTGTCCAAAAGTTTTGTCTTGCAAACCTAGTCCACTTTACCTGCAGCAACGGTTTGATGTCATCGCGGCGGGCTAGCAATCGGCGTACCAACCGTTATCCCGCTACAATCAGCACCCGTCACACCTACTGTCTTACCAGACAACACCTTGTGAAAATATAATAATAGAAATTAGTCGATTTTGAGTCAAACTATTTCACCCGATGATCGTCTTACACAAATTGTATTGCAAATCAAATGTTTATGATAGGAGAGGATCACTTAGCCAGCTCTCGCTGTCCGAGCAGAGTATTGCGGCAGGCGAGATGTGGATGACCAAATAAAGTAAATAAAACTCGCTACGTCAACCACTAATGAAACTACTGCCTTCCCTGATCCTCAAATGCAATATATGGGTAAGATATTAATTACTACAAGCACAAAAAAAAAACATATTTACTAAGTTAATACTGAAGGAAACAAGATGATAAGTTTAGTAATTGTTTATTTGAGCTTGGATATTAGAGTACTCTCCATTCAAATGTTAATTTCCCACACAAACTCTGTTTCACATTAATCGTAGCTAGACTGAAATGTAAACCGCCACAAATTGCAATTAGCGAAATGGGAAATTAAATCTTATTTGCATGGAAAATTAAATTACAATTGTATTTTACGCTGACGCTGTCGCGAAATATTATGTACATCGGTCAGATAATATTTTGAGACTTAAAAAATGGCAAGCTAGTGCAACAAGATAGAAAACAAAATAAATGAAACTGTATTTTGAGACAACGTTGCCAAATTTGTAAAGAATTTGTAAGTAAAACTTAAATTCGCGGCTCAGATTCACAACAAGTCGTATCCATTAATCGTAACTCTTAATCCGGCAACTTTTAAACTGTTGTTCTCAATCTTGTTAACACATTCATAATAATGGTTTAAACATAGGCAATAAATCAAAAGAAAATATTCACAATTAACTTATACAAGGAATAATATTTAAACCATTATAAAGTACAAAAGGGGAACGCCAAATGCAGTTGGAGAGGGCAGATTTACGCAATCGCAGTAGAGACGCAGGCCAAACAGAGAGTACGCTAATTTAATTTAGCACTGAGGAAATACAAAATGAATCCTGTTTCCTTCGCAGCAAACTAGAGAAGAAAACAATATTATGTTTACCTTTGCCTCATCCAATCGTCCCAGGGCCTTGAGCAAATTGCCCAAGTCACTCCTAACGCAGTAAAGGTCCTGCAACAAGATTTATTATGGTTTGCAATCACAGAGATTTACGGAGATTTTCTTCACATTCAATTTTAAAATTGAATTTACGCTACCATTCTTTTTCTCAGTCGCAATCTTGCAATCACACTTAGTAATACTTTTTCTCTTATTCAATGCTTTCAAAGGAGCTTTTGCAATACAACTTCTAAACTAATAACGGTTAGTGCGCCAAATTTATAATGTAACTAACTAGTTTATGCCCGGCGGCTTTAGCTCCGTTCGCGGACGAATAAAATATAAACTAAATAGTGTTTTATTGTGTTAGAATTTCCTTCTTAGTGTAAATTTATGATCCTCTAGAAATAAGTCTGTCAAATTTCAATTCGAATTTAGATCTCAAGTTTCAAGATAATCGTTACTCTCAATCTCAACAAAAAACTGACTAACGTTAAAGTAACTAAAACATATATAACATATGACATAAAATATTATAATAAACCAATGACATGTATTGCTCTGTATAGGTACAGTAGGCGCAGAGTAAGTGCACTGAACGGGGCGTCTAATATTTTTCTTATTATTTTGACGAGAGCAATGCGCTGATCAAAAATAAAAGCGCGAAATCAGTTCTTAAGCAACCCCTCACCACACGTAACTAAAATTCGTTTTGGTCTAAGTAACTCTATTTATCAGTTTGTGAAATCAGAAACGTGAAATTTTATATCATGAAACCAAATACCCTATACTATATTCACATTAATTTAGATCTGCATTAGCATTGCAGTTGTTGCGTAAAAACAATTTTCAAATGATTCGGTTCAACTTCAATGTAGTGCAACTTTGCGAGCAGTATTATAATCATTTATTATGCTTAGTCATGCATTGAGTATTGAAAATCAAGACGTCCGTCACGCACGCTATACTAGGCTGCTCACCTAGTCTAGTCGTAATATCCACGTAAACTGAACAATATCGAATAGTTAACTTAAAAATAAATAATTTATTTTACATTACAGTAGTTACCAAGCAATATTCTACTAAACGCGCTTTTTACGTAATATTCCATTAATTACCTAATATGCGACACGCATACACCTAGCAATAACCTACACAGTACATTGCCGACATAATGCAAATAAAGTAATGGTTCCAATACAATCATTTGATTTTTTTGCCATGCTCTGCTCGCCCGTGAGGCCGTGAAACCAAAACGCAAGTTAGAGTTAGGCTTCATAGGCTTGTCTACGTTTTAATAACCCATCGACAAGGCTGTTTTGTCGGTGTAATAAATAGAACAAACAATCAGACGGTCAGAATCCACTTTATGTTCAAAGGAGTTACTTGCTCGTGTAAGAATAAAATGTAATATACGGTTGTTATTACAACACACTTAGATATCCTTGAAACAAAGGCAATGTCAATGCATGCGGCTAATTAATTTACGATCAACAATGTTTTTATCTGATGTTCAATACGATGTCAATTTTGCGTTATCTACTTGCCTAATCGCTTAATCAGAATAATGACTATGGAAAATTTGACATGTGAATTATTTCGATGTTCATTAAAACTAAAGATAACATTTACGCCAGTTAGCAAGAACTCGTTTGTGTTGATTTTTTTTTACGGAATATTTTTCTCATCGGAATAAACAAGACAAGAGTATCTTTCTTTGACGACTATATTTGAATACCTGGAATAACTTGTTGATTATCCAATCAATTTTATTAAACCAAACTTAGTCGTGTAATTCGGCGATCACAATGCTGCGAAAGGATTATTGCAGCCAAAATGTTATATTTCACTGCTTATCTATTTATTTGCCTAAAAGAAACTACCTAGTAGTAGGTAATCAATATTCAGATCAACTAGACTACGTCCTAGAAGACCTTCAAGGTGTTGGCGGTTGGGTTAGTGAGATGAAGTTCTATAAACTTAGAACTCATAAATATACATAAGTCAGTAACAAATATTTCATTACGCAACCGTAGTCATCTTACTCATGCTACATGGAAAAGTACTGAAATTAGTAGTGACACCTACAATGGGCCGCTTCCGTATAATGGTGTAAGGAACATTTATGTCTCGATTTTTTATAATACAGCCAAGGTCGCACGCAGAATGATCTTTATAGCGCTCGTAAACAACACGATCTCGATTATTAGAGTTGATTCTTTTTAACGTCTCTATTGATACGATCATCTTCGAATTTTCCGTTTGGAAAATGGTTTCCAAAGACAGAAACCTTTATAAAGCAAGATAAGACCTTCACTTTCTTCAATGATAGCTTCTGATAAAAATACGAAATTAGTCATCGTCAAAAAACATAATATGATGTTACTCGTTCGTCTGTTCAAATTAAATTCATGAATTTGTATAACACCATTCGGCAGTAATCTGCTGTTGACTTCACTAATCTAGAATTCTAGGACATGCCAGCTGGCTGAGACAAGCAGTTTAGAACTGTTAATAAACTTTGCGATACATAAGTATTTGTAGTTTTACAATTACGGGTAAGTATAATATTACAACAATGTTCACATTAAACATAGTTCATCTTGGTTAACAAAAGCTGAATTTATACCTTACAGTCCGCGCCAACGGATCGTAACGGTCGTCGATTTTTTAACATCCTCTTTTATAAATGCAAGGGGAACGCCATGGGATCAAGGGCCGGCGCCGATAAATCCCCCTTTGCGTTTTATTTCTGATGGGATCTTATGGTACATCATTTCGTTTTAATTCATTACCGTAAAAAGTAACACAGTAAATCTTATTGCATGTTCATGGAAAATTTAGGTGCTTCTTTTGGACATTGTACAAAAATGTTTAAAAGTCGTATTAATTAGCATCGATTTTCCACACGTTTAAACATTTGTATATTCCATTTTCATTTGTATACCTATTTCATTTATACATATATCAACTTGCTGTTGCCCGCGATTCCGTCGGCGTAGAATTTGTTTATCGCTATCCCACGGAAACTATGCAATTTTCCGGGATAAAACTATCCTATGTTCTTCCCTGGGACTCAAACTCTCTGTATACCGAACATAGTCTAAATCGGTTCAGCGGTTTTGACGTGAAAAGTAACAAACAAACAGATTTACAAACTTTCGCATTTATAATATTAGGGGGATTTCTTTTAGTGTCACTGGAATCACTAATCAACAAGGAGATTTAACGCCTGGAGGTTTGTGATTGCATTAACGTAATAGATGAAAAATTCTAAAAGAAAATTTGGCAGGCAGGTAATTCATCTCCTGGACAATCCACATATGATAATTTTATCCCAAAAATATGTTCCAGTAATGGGACAACATACAATTGGGTTGAACAGTGAACATAATCAAACTGAGCAGACTAGTAATTTGCAAAAAATACTTACAGGGTTATATTGTAGCGCTGTGACATAGGCCTGAACAGCTTGCTCCATATCCCCAGCAGCTACAAGTGCCGCAGCCAGATTTATGTAGCCATCAATGAAATCGGGCTTCAGTCTCACAGCATGTCTATAATTCTCCAGAGCTTCTTGCAACTGTCCGCGCTCTTTGTAAACATTTCCGAGGTTGCTAAAGCAAAAATATGCATATTTACTATTATGTTCAATGACTGATTGTTCAAAGATTAGAAATCAGGTATTGCAGTGAGCTCATCCACATAATGATCCCACACTGTATGCAAATCTAGGCTAGTGTTTCTGTCATATTTTATATACACTTATTTATTTTGCCTAACAAGCATTTCATATAATACAGCATCAGCGATCGTAAATTTAAATCGTGTTAAATCATCGTAAGGTTTAAAAGTATATAAGTGGGTCATGAAAGGACCGAGTGAAAATTAGTGGGACATGACAGAACAATGTATGGAAAACACTAATATAATATATGCAGAGACAATATATCTCTCTGGTCTGGCACAAAAATATCTTATTGCAAAGCATCACCCACGAAAATGGCCCAATTTTTAATAGCTTGCCTGTGCCAAAAATTTGGTCAAGGTATTTGAGTAATTTAATTACATCATCTATCCCAGACTTAAAACCTAGTTTTCAGCAGATATTAATCTTATGAATTAGGCAAAAATATGATAGATCCATAATAAGAATTCATCAAAAACAACAATCTATGTGAGTTAGACAATTTTTTTTATGATCATAAATACAGTAAGCAAAATTGAATTAACATTTTTAGTTCAGTGCTCTTAGGAACAAAGACAACTAAAAGATATGTTACAATAGGACAACAGACCATTTACACTATGATAGAGGACATAAGATCACAATTTATCTGTATTCTTGTACTTACTAATAAACACTTTATATTTTTTATAAACCATCTGATATAGTGGTTATAAATATACACATTTAAAGTTATTTGCAACACCAATGACAGTATATATTAGCAATACCTACAAAAGGGTGATGTTACTGAATGACTTGATTATCTGACTGTCACACAACAACCAGCCTACTACATACTAGAGCTAGTAAATCAAATTTGGGAGACATACTCCCTGGGATGTTAGAAGTGCACTCAGAAGGGATTCTTTGTAATTCCTACTGAATAGAAACTTTGCTAATTATTTATTTTACCACAGGAGTAAAGCCACAGATAATCAATATTTAATTTTCATGACCATCACGACCATTTTTTTGTGTCCAGAAAAAATTGTATATAACCAAGTAGGTATGTTAACTTTTTATATAAATTTTAGTTTAAATCAGTGATAGCTTTTTAAACCATTAACAATTTCTTTTTTGCATGGTAACTTCGAGGTATTTATATTTTTTATGCAAACTCAGTTTTCAAAAGAATATAATTATGTCTTCTCATAATTAAATTAAAGCTGTTGCAATATTATGTATGACTGACTATTGCATGTATTAAAATTAAAACAATTCATTATTATGCAAACTGGCTTCTGGGATATTCAAAACAGCCACTGAGGCAGTGGTAAACAATGTACAGTAGAAAAATGTATGACAGTAAAGACCACGGAAAACCTATATAGAAAATACAAACTGAAATATAGATGCACAGAAAAACCAGAAAAATAAGACCAGCGCTGAGAATCGAACCCAGATCCTCGGCATTCCGTGCCGTGTGCTATACCGTTACACCACCGCTGGACATGGTGCAATGGTGCATCTATATTTCAGTTTGTATTTTCGATATAGGTTTTACGGAATGACCGTAAAAGTAACAAAAAATTTGGAATTGAAATAAAAAATACAAAAAGATTCCAAAAAACCAATCTTACCACGAAAAACCTTTGCTGGTGAACATGCAATTGAATGAAAAAATCATAACAGCTGCCCTTAAAGAATCTTGATTAAATTCATAGGTTTTACGGAAAAAGATTTATCAAATTTTAAATTAAGCTATTCTCACTCTTTTCTGATGGAACCCTATTCTAAAACTAAATATTTTCGGAAGCCCCTAAAATAGTCAAAACTTGACATTAACATTTTCATTTAATGACAGGTTGAATTCTGCAAACTCACAGTAAACCTTAAGTATTTTTTTTGTCATTTGACTTAACTCAGATCATCTTCAACCTTGACGCTGGCAAAATTAGTTTTTAAGTATTTTATTTGTAATTATTTTATTTTGAAAAAAAATGACTTTCTGCCAAGTTTCTTGTGGTGCATTCTTCTTGGCAAAGACGGTCTTTCCGAAAGCGCTGGTAGTTTAAAAAATGATGTGTAAAAGTGCCCATTGCGGCCTATTTACTGAATAAATGATTTGAATTTCAATATCCCATTGGAAAAAAACCGGCCAAGAGCGTGTCAGACACGCCCAAGAAGGGGTTCCGGAGCCTTGACATCCGATGTAAGTTCCGTTTCAAAAGTAACAGAACCAGAACCAAAATGGATGTGTAAAACCAAAACGGAAGTTTTGACTTAACGGATACGGAACCAGAGCTCCATAACATACATGCTGCAAATAACCAGGACAAAATCAGTCTTTTTTAAATTAAATGTTTCATTCACATTTAACAGCTGCAATTAGTGGCAATGCCATAATAAACAGATAATTTTACCTATATGCTTCAGCCAAAAGTGGATTCTGCTTGATCGCCAGCGTGGAGAAATGCGCAGACTTGTCGAGCCGCCGGCATTGGAAGTGAATTGAAGACAGGAGGAGCAGCACTCCAGTATTGGAGCTATCCTGGCGCCATAGCTGCATGCAATGTAGCTCTGCACTCTCATAGTCACCAGCTTGGTATTCCCGGTGTGCTAGCTCCAACAGCCCTGATACAAAAATCTCAAGTCAAATAACTCAAGCTCGTAATTTTGAATCCTTTCTTTAGTGAGACTCCAACACCTATTTGAAAGGACGTCAGTTCATAGGATATCTGAATCTGAACGACTAAAAGGTTGGATACCACAAAACAGCAATGTAAACGAAAAATGATAAAATGTATATACGCTAAGCTAACGTAAACACTGTTCAGGAAAATTCCCAGTGAGTCCTGCCTGACTAGGTTTCTTTAAACCATCCCAGTCACTAATATACGGTGATTCAAAGGCTATCAATAATTTGATCTCACTCACCAACTGTGGATATTTGCTGAATGTCAGACATTTTCAATATTACGGCATTCGCAGGGACACCAACTATTTGTTGAGGCTGTGTCGTGACAGATTGAGGCACCGCGACATTTGCTTGAGTTTGCATTTTAGTTATCATTGTACGAACGTTGATAGTATTCTGCCTTTTGATAAAGTGGTAAATTGTAACATTAACGAACAATTCATTGAAATTTGTGTACTCTAATCACTATTCTTCCATTGAAATTTTCACCACAACACCACTAAACCGTAGTCCATTCCAATCAATGGGCACGCATATAGGTACTTATACTCTTTGGGGCACGCGGAGAATTGACTTGCTTGCTTTGCTTCTGCAGGGCTACTACGTAACTCGAAACTCGAAGTTCGTGTCGTGCGGGCCCTCTGGCACTTAAACTATTTAATACGAGAGCGAGAGGGACGGTACGATACGAACTTCGAGTTTCGATTTTCGTAGTAGCCTTGCTGCTTCTCACTTTTTTTTTTTACTACAACCAACCAGTGTTGCCAGCAACTAGGAACCTGATATCGCCATTTTTCACAGTTTGATTGAGTAGCCTAATGTAGCCGAATTTGAACTGAGGTCGCCTAAAAAAGTAGCCTATGTGTTATTCCAGCAGGGCTACTACGAAACTCGAAACTCGAAGTTCGTGTATCTCGTACGGTCCCTCTGACACTTATACTATTTAATACGAGAACGAGAGGGACCGCACGACAAGAAGTTCGAGTTCGAGTTTCGTAGTAGCCCTGCAGATCAGGTGTCAATCAAATTTCATAACTAAGGGGCTGTAAGATTAGTACGATATGCAAAATATTAGTACGGAACCCTACACTGCGCTTGGTCAGTTTTATTGTTAATTTTGCATGATATTTTTAATTATTCACTTATTAATTCGTCCACTCTTTTCTTTTTGATTCCACTAAAAGTCTACATTTTGCGTGGGAAGTATTTTTTTCTTGTGCTTTATGTTAATTTGTGTTGTGATTCTTTCGTTCAACTACTATAAGGAACTTGTCCTTCAAGTAGCCTAAAAGGCGACCAGTCACCTACGTTGGCAACACTGCAACCAACCGGAAATAATTGCATTTTTGGCGTATATATTGTTTATGGTTCCTGTCATAATGCGGAATTAAATCAACGCATTTCAACATAAACAGTAAATTTCAGGTAACTTTTCATTTATTGCCCTTAATTAAATGACTTAATTTATTATACGAGCTAAACAGAGTATTAAAAATACTTGAGGTTGATTTTTTTGTTTAACCATAAACCATAAACAAGGACTTCATTGATTACACTCAGCGCAACATTACATCCGGTGTATGACGTAATAAATAATTCGCGGTATTATTTTTAACCCCAGACGCAAAAAGAGGGGTGTTATAAGTTTGACCGCTGTGTGTCTGTATGTCTGTCTGTGGCACCGTAGCTCTTAAACGGGTGGACCGATTTAAATGCGGTTTTTTTTTTATTTGAAAGCAGATTATCTAGCGAGGATTCTTAGACATGTTTTATCAAAATCGGTTTAGCCGTTTCAAGATCATCAGCTCTTTTGTTCGCTGCGGTAGGAATCTTAGACGCATAATGGGTATTTACTTCACTTTCAAACATATTTGGGACCTAAAATTTTAAACACCCATATATATGCTATATAACTATGCAAGATTATGGAATTCTCTGCCTGATGTTGCAGCCAGGGATATCCAGAACACTAGTAACTAGGTACTGTGGGGACTGTAACTTGGTAAGAGCTTAGGTAATGGGGATCTACACGCGAGACTTTAAACTCAGTTCAAATAAAATGGATATTTCTTCAGTATTCAGATTTATTGTAGAGCTTATAAATAGTTTACAGAGATAGTTCCAGCCGCTCAGGCTGTCGGGAGCAGTCTGTGCATGTATACCGCTGTCAATCGTCTTTAAAAGTCAAATTCTAGAATCATACTATATAAAAATACTATCATTATACATAATAAAGTCATTCTAGCCTGCCAGGTGGTCAGTTTCACCACCTGCCAGCGGTATACAGCCTAGTCCCTACAATACACTCTTGATAAAACCATAGCAGATATATCGTGTTTGGATTCGTTTAGATCAGTATTTGATTCTACATACAATGCAATGGTGGCAACAGGATGAGCTGATGCTGCAGGCTGCAGCCAGGATATCCAACACACTAGTACACTCTATAAAAAATAATAGATCATATGTCGTGTTTGGTTGGATTCGTTGTGATCAATAATTGATTCTACATACAATGCAGTGGTGGCAACACGATGTGCTGATGCTGCAGCAAGGATATCCATCACACCAGTATACTCTTGAAAAAATAATAGCAGATATGTCGTGTTTGATTCCTTTTGATCAGTATTTGATTCTACATACAATACAAAGCAATAGTGGCAGCACGATGAGCTGATGCTGCAGCCAGGATATACAACACACTAGTATACATTTTTTTTAAAACATGAAAATAACTTAAATTTTAAATTTAAAAAACCCGGGGGTAAAAAACAAAACAACACCAGCAAAAATAAAAAAACGCCGCCAAAAAAGACAACTAAAAAGTTAGAAATAATTATGCACTACCTAGCTGTTGCCCGCGACTTCATCTACGAAGAATTCGTTTATCCCTATCTCGCGGGGACTATGCTGATTTCCCACAAAATTAGCCTAGTATAAGTACCTAGTAATATTTTTTCTATCTAAGCGTCGTCGGTGTCGCTAAGGTTAACAGGAAACTAAAGTACATAGGTATGTTGTATTTTTTAAAGTATTATAACCTTATAAATGTTCGTGTGGAGCACATAATATATAATAGTACTAGTATAATAGTACTGTAGTGGTGTGGAGTAAAGATATGTAGAAAAATTGTTTTGATATAGGTTAAAGACTAAAGTATATGCCATGTTGTATGCTTGTTGTATGTAATAGACTATTATACATATATATACCTACTATTACTAATAGTGCACAGAACAGAATTGATAAATACGAGTGATTGCAAATAACGGTACTAGCTCTTTTCATAAAGCCACATAAAGCATAAGTTGTGTTGCTTTGACCGTGGCGCCCTCGTTCTTTTACGTTGCGTTGTCAATTTCGAAGAAAGGGCGATTGGGGGATTCTTTTCCAGATTGTACGTGGCCATGGCCATTCTTTTGCTGCGTTCGGAGAACCGTGGAAGAACGTCTGGTTCGAAAAATGTATGCAAAAATTGCGTGTAAAAATTAAAAATGCTGCTGCTCTGCTCATACTACGCAATTCAAAATTGGAATGAATTCGTATCGTGCCATCTTGCTCATATTAATGGTATTAAATACGAGTAATGGAGATAGTACGATACGAACTTTGATATTTCGAATTTCGGTATAGATCCCATAGTGTAGTCGATGTAGCACCAGCATTCAAAGTTGGGATTGTCGACTAAGGGGGGCTAGGTAGGACGGATAGGCAGGTTTTAGCTTATTGAATAAAATCAAATAAATTATAATATTTCATGGTATTATATTTGTATGCAATGTAAAATGTAAATATAATTTATAAAAAATATTCGGACGGAAGAAAATTAAAGCTTATAGTTTACCTAACCCCTACTTATATCGGCGGTATTGTAACACTTATTTATTCTTATTTGCTTCAGGCCATGCAATTGAGCCATTGAGTATAAAATAATTTAATATAGGTAGGCGACTACCTACAAAACGACGAAACAATTATTAGTTTACTAGTTTGAACTCATAGTCTAACGCACTCGGAATCACAATCGCTTCCACCATTAAATGGAATGGTAGAAAGAGATGGTGAATGCGATTGCAAGCGCTTGTACGCTATTACAATATTAAAACCGCCATGCGCGATGTCAACTATCGTGCCTAGTTGTGTACAATCAGGCCACCTGACAGCATAGCATAGTCTCAAAACTATGCGTAGTTTAAGCGTAAGTTGCAACACCAAGTATAACCAATGTCAACTACCACTACGAGTACCACATACATAAATTACAAGCGACATAAATTAAAAGACAATCGAAAAGTGGTAATTATGACGAATTATAACACTTGTCTTGTAACGTTTGCGGTATAGGGGGCTGGTTTGACATTTAACCAGGTGCTTTTCCCACATAATGGTTAAAGTAAATATATTTTATTCTAAATAAGAGAGCAAATAAGATATTTCGGTGAGGTCCTGTGGCACAGACTCGTGGTAGCAAACATAAAGTTCTCGCGGCGCAGGCTCGCTAAATATGCGTCTGAAAACAAAACAAAAAAATACTCATGGAAGGGCACAATCTTTACAGTTTAGTGCGTAAATTTACAAACTACAACCGTGATATCTTTAAATGAAACATTTGATATATCATCACGTAAAGTTTTATTCACAGAAATCTAAAAAAGTAGATCGTAGAAGTCACATATTTACGCGACCATGTCGCGGCCAAACGGTGATGAGTACCTACCCCACCAGGAGTTTTATGATGTAACTAGCGTTTACCCGCGGCTTCGCACGCGTAAATCATTAGATACAGCAGTTGAATTGAAATTCCGGGATTTTATTAAATTCTCGTGGGAATTCCCTAAAATTACATCGTGGTTTTCATTGACGTTTTTAACAACCATGCCAAATTTCATGACTCTAAGCCGGCGGTTGTTATTTAGAGATTTTATCCCTATCCCGTGAGAATATCGGGATAAAAAGTATCCTATGTTCTAATCCAGGTTATAAACTAACTTTTTGCTAAATTTCATCCAAATCCGTCCAGCCGTTTCAGCGTGAAGAAGTAACAAACATACTCACTCACTCACAAACTCACTCACTCACAAACTTTCACATTTATAATATTAGTAGGACTAGCGTTTATCCGCGGCTTTGCACGCGTAAATCATTAGATACAGCAGTTGCAGTTAAATTTTGAATTTCATGAAATTTTGAACAGTTGTTCTTAACACAACCTCAATGAAGATCACGATATTAATTTTGAGAATTCCCAGGGGAATTTTGTAAAATCCCGGAATTTAAATTGTAACTACCAGATCGAATAGTTTAGGCGTGCAAAGCTGCGGGTAAACTCTACTACTTTTATAAATCTTTCTATTTTATTTCCGGACTGCGAAACCTCCTCAGACAGGACCACGGACCCAGGCGTCCGCGGATCACTGGATAAGAATCACAGTTTTAAGATTGAATTACCCAACAACCCAAAATAGGTATGGTTCCACGTTCCGCCTTATTCCGCATTGATTCAGAATGTCGGCGGGAGCTTGGAACAGCATTCCGTACTCTTTGACAGCCACCAAGATTTTATTGGGATTTGAAGGGCCGTGGTTTTTCTTAAATCTGTAAAGGATCAAGAAAAAAATTGTCAAGACCAGAAAAAGTAGTACCTATCGCTCTTATGGGTGACTAAAGGAGAAAGCTAAACTTATATATATTTTTTCCATAAAACAACATTGAAGTCCAACCCTATTTTAGTAAAAATGAAGCATTTAAATATAGTGTAGTATAGTGTGGTGTGCCATCATAGGGCCTTGCAAAATTTATCTTGGCATTTAGTTCCAAGAGGTGCATATGCATGAAAAATAAAAGGTACCTACTTAATAAACGAACTTTTTGTAAAATAATCTCACCTTATACTGTGCTGCAGCAATTCATGGATGCGTTTACTAGCGGACCGAAAAGTCTTAACTATGTATGAGTAGAGAGGATTATTGGCTTGCGCTTCCATGCTCTTCGCGGGCGCTATAAGAACACCCTTTTCAGATTCCAGTTGCAAGAAGTGAAATAAGACGTTATCATCACCAGCAGTTATCCTGAAACAACGACAGTGTAATTAAAATAGCTACAGTTGTAAGTAACTTTCAAACCAGCCTTTTTTTATGAAGCCAGGAATTTAACCTTTAGCATGCGCTAAAAAAGCAAATTCTTGCGTGCGTAAATGATATCATTATTGCACACAACGACGGATGTATCAATGTCAGATGTATGTATATGTCAGAGAAATATAAATCCTAAATACACATTTAAGCCATTTACATTAAAGGTCAAAAATTCATGCCAAAGTTTACCAAGTTCATAATCTAAATAACACTTACTTATGAACAGTAATATGATCAATTTCATTCAACAACGATTTCCTGATGTCTGGCGTATCGATGCTACCACTCGCTCTACTGCCTTCCTGTAAGCAAATTAGAATTATCATCCACACTGGGCCCGCGACGTTACTACGGCCAAAGCCCTCTTATTCTAGGCCTGTGTCCTCCAGTGTAGGTATAGGTATATTAATACTTGTCTATCCCAATCGGAATCTGATCCTGAGGAATCTCGACGATTCCTCTGTTCCCGGTCAGCTCTTCTTCCCTGTACACGTTCCTCGCTTTTTTCACTGTGGAAAGATAATCATTTTGAATTAACAGTAATTAAAATAGTCTATGGGGCCGCATTCAACAGTGAAAATCTTCATTGATCAATAATTTATAATAGGGCATGCTGTTCACAACTTAGCCTGCATATGTGAATAATAGACGGGTAAAAATGTACCTATTACTCTTCAAACTGTTCGAGTCCTCGGAATAACTGACGTCTAAGTTGCTCGCATGTCTGTGCTTTGGGCCACTGTACCATTGCGAGTAAAGGCTGTGATGGCTGCCATAGTTCACAGAATTGTCGCTCGAGCCCGCATTTATCTGCTCCGTTGAATTATGACGCTTCTTGTCGACTTGGGACTTTGCGAGCTTTAGAGTAGACGGCTTCAAGGTGCCGTCTGATTTTTGTGCTGGAAATTAGAATTAAAATATGAATACGTTTGCACCTCTTAACAAGTTCAAAAATTTAAAATTCAATAAATAGGAGACGAAAATTCGTAAGTCACGTATTGGAGACAAAAATGCTAACCGTACCTACATTTTTTTTTTTAATCTAGTATTTTAACGAGGCTTTAGTACACCAAATGTGACTATGTCAGCCTCATGGGGAGCCTCAGTTATATACACCACACTACAAATTTTACGCTCTCCGTTGCACTGAAGCCACGTCTCTGCATGCAAAGGCCTGTCTAATGAACCTGTAAATCAGCATCGCTTCCTCTGAAAGCGGTCGACTCAGAATTACATTTACACCTCCATTGAACAAGCCCATACCATCGAAATACCTGTCTCTGATGTCCTTATTCTGATCACATTCAAAAGAAAGTGAATTAGGTCTTCAGTCTTATTACAACCTATACACAAAGGTCACCACACAACTCTCATCAAATTTAAAAAACTGTTTAGTGGAATGTGACCAGACCACACACGAAAAGCCCACTGACGCGAGAGGACGATCGCGGAAAGGTGAGCGGGGAAGCGGGCGGGACGTCGCATGCCGGCGAGGTGGAAAACTTAGCTTGGTCGGGATAAGATATAGATAAGTTTATTTTAGTAAATTATTTTTCACACCTCTCATTCAGAAAAGTAACTTTTCCTCCCTGACGAGAGGAAGCAAAGTGCAACTTTTCTGTTCAAGGCTTTTCTAAGTCTTTTATTGCAAATGCAATTTTTTTAAGTTGATATACGTATTCGTAATTGTAAAACCACGCCATTTTCTATGCTGGTTACTCTTTAATTATACAATACAATACAATACAATAACTCTTTATTGCACACCAATACAGTAAACAGTACAGAGAAAACAAGTTTACATAGAGAATATATTATATTATTATTAGTTATATTTAGAATTGTTTTATTTTTTTGTAAGTTTCTTAATGCTTGGTGTGAAAAGTTGTATGACCCATTCAGGAGCAAAATTATTTTCATCTTGGGCGTTAACACTTGAATCCCTCATTACGCTCAGGATTCTATTGTAGAATCCTTCGTTACATTCTGGATTCAATGCACCTACCGCCCTCGCCGTAAATACACCATTTTGCTCCCTAGTGACACAAATCAAATATTGACCGCGGCACGTGAGTGAAGCCCTGATCGTTAATATCTGTGCATGTGACAGTCGCGCGCCAAACAGTATTTACGCTTGCCACGTGTACCCGCCTTGCGCATCGCTTAGTCCCACACAACACCATTATTTATAAAGAATTTTTACAAGTATCGGTGGTGTGAATGAAAGAGTGACCCATTAATTGGTATCTTTTAAAATGTATCAACATTATTTATTAAAACCGACCAAGTACGTGTCGAGCACGCCCATGATAGGGTTCTGTAGCCGTTACGAAAAAAAAATCAACTAATACTTTTCTAAGGAATTTGTATTTTGTATGGAATTTTCCGAGTAGGTATATTTTATAAGTTAGGCTGCTATTTAGAGCTTGTCTAATTTAAAATACGCGTCCCTCACTCAACTAAATCAGTTCATTATGACTATTTAGACAGCAAATCTTACAATAAACCGCCTGAGTCTAACGGGGAGCTATATCTAACAAGCTCTACCTACTCTTAAACTACTTATAAATCTTAAGCATATTTAGCCTTAAGTTTTTCTTCTTAATTTGATATATTTACTAATATCACTTGTTTTTATTTCAAACTAACAGCTTAGCTTTTAGAGGAGCTACGAAACCGTAAAAACTAAAATAAACTTACAATTAATTTCTCTCATTTTCCTGCCATGCTTTGTGAGGTACTCTGGTAAAATTTCGACTTGAGGTTGTGTATTGGATAAAAGCCATGACGTCAGATACTTGTCCAACCCGACGTCGTAGAGCAGTTCTATACAACTTTCACACTCTTCCACATAAAACGGAGATGGTGGAGTAACGCCTACTGCCTGCAATCAATTAAATAAGTGGTGTATAAAAAAAAGCTTGTGTACCAGGTTGCAGTCCACAGCTGGGCACATCACTCAGGGTGAGAGGGCTTGGGCCGTAGTTCCCACACGGGCCCAGTGCAGATTGGGAACTTCACACAAACCATTGAATTTATTTGCAGGTATGTGCAACTTTCCTCGCGATGATTTAATTCATCGCAAAGCTCATGGTAAATATCAAATGTAATTTCACATATATATTGGTGCAAGCCTGGGTTCGAACCACAAACGATCCTACTGCTTGAGAGGCCATATCAGGGCCTTTTTTTTGGCAGATCATGCTAACTATTAAACAGACCAACTAGTATGTACTGCAACTTGAAAATTATAGTCGAAATGATAAAAAAAGTCGTGAAAAGGTTTCACAGTGAATTAATAGTTTATTAACTCAATTTAGGTATTGTTTAGAATACTTGCATCTTCAGTACACCCTCCAGCTTCCATTAAAGTGGCCAAGATAAAATGACCTCTGCCTGCAACTAGTAAAAACCAACGTCCTTCGGGAATTCTATAAAAAATCAAATAATGCAAAAAAACAGTCATATTTTTTTTCAGTTTGTTAAAAAAAAAAAAAAGATTATAAGGAAAAATACTATGTTTTTTGTTTCATGAAAAATATAACATCTTTTAATTTACCTGTAATCATTTGCATTCCCATGATTTTTATTCTGCTTCCTGTGTTCATTTATAAAAACCTCCTTCCAGATCACAAGTTTCTCTAATTCTTTATCCGCACTGAGCTGCAGTATACCATTCAGTTTTAAATAAGAGTTTATTTCAATCAAATCTTCGTCTTGCAGATGTGAACTAAGTAAATGTCCAGAGTAGTATAAGCATGTTCCTATAACTGTATACAGTCTTTGAAAGTTTTCAACATCATCAGTCTGTAATGTTAAAACATATGAATTATTTGAAATTAATTAAATGAAATGAAGAGAAATATTTACTAGTTAATGAACTGAAAGAATTTCTTTGCTCACCCGCCCCCTTATTATGATAGTTAAGTTTATGCAAAATATGCGTGTTCATGCAGTTCCTCCACCTCCACACTGTAAGAACACACACAAATCACACAAACCCATCTATCACCACCACCACACTACACTGGCGCGTTTCGAACTCAACCAGAGCTCATCTTCAGAGCAACACAAACATACACCATGCTACCAGATAGACACTATCATAAGGTTGCGGGTGAGCAAAGAAATTCTTTTAGTTAATTGATATGGACCTCTGCAAAGTAACCCCTGATTCAATAACTAATTAGTTTTTGTTAATATACTCATCAAGTGCCTAGGGATATTTTACAAGCTTTTATTTAACTTGCAATGTATTTATGTATGTACCTACATATGTGTGGGTCAAATCTTGCAAGTTGAATTTGACCCACTTCCAGTGGTTGCATTTGCTTGAAATTTGGCATACTTATGTAAATCTGGTGACAGTACAATAATCTGGTAGTCACATCCTGGTAGTCTGGCCAGGACCGTCTCTGTAGGATGGAACTCCTAACGGTTATTGGCATCCACTTGAAATTTGCTACAGAAATGCAGTTTGGATGACAGCATAAAAGCTTGTGTTAAAAATGATATGGTTAGTTATAGATTTATTTGTACCAACCCATTCTCTGTAATCTGCAGCTTGTAACTCTGTCATAGCATCATCAACTTGAATTCTGACTTCCAAAGGCAGCATTATAGCATGAGCAGCCAAAATATCTTCAAAGTAAAATCCTTTCCTGCTATCAGTATCTTTATTCCAATTACTAAACAACAAAGTATTAAATACACGACAAAACAAATTATCCAACTTATCAACATTGTTAGGTTTTGTAAAGCATGTTTTCAAAGATCCATATAAAAATTCCAACATTAAAGCCATTTGTTTTATCACTCTCTTAGCTGCAAACAGATCAACTATTTTGTTGGGAAATGCAATCAGCAATAAGTCACTATAATTTGAAATATATGTTACGTTTATAAGACAGTTATTATGTAAAACTGTAGAGGTGATAGGCTGACTTGTACCTAATGATTTCGGAGCTAAATGATTTAACGTCACATAAGCCCCTCTAGTGTTATAAAGGAAATTCTGATTGAAGGGTCTAGGGTAGCAGTACAAAACTCCCTTGTCATCATTGCTGTGATATTCTATATCATTACAGCATATGTATAAGACTGAACAGTTGGAGTCTTTTAGTATCTGTGTTAAGGTAGGATCTGGAGCTCCTTTTGCTGTAAGCAACTTGTCTAAATCAAAGTTGACGCCTTCGGTAACCACTTGGAACTGTAATTTAGGATTGTCATAGTCATCAGCAACAACTTGAAGAATATTATTGATGTTATAAGGGTTCACATCAATGCCATTGATTTTTTGTAGGTAATAACCTTTTTTCACTTTTGATGTGTAAATGGGTCTCGCTTCAGGCAGAAAGTCAGAAACTACTAAATTTTTTCCATCTGAATTAGTTTCAAGGCTAATGCCAAACATTTTTTCTATCTGACAATTTTTCTCACTATTAAACATTAGGTTTTTGTTGACCTGGAAAAATAAAAATAAGTCAGTCTATGTGAAAAACTATCAAACAGCAATTACTAATTTATTAACTGACCATAAGAAAAAATAATACCTGTACAACAACAGTTTTTTTGTTATCTTCTAATGAAGTCTTTTTGAGAATGCCAGACAGTGTTGGTGTATCATTTTCATCATGTTGCCTTTTACCAAAAACTTCTAAATTCTTAGATTTTCGATTTTTTAATACTTTAAATATTCTTCCTGTGAAATAACCAAAACAAAATAATGCAATCAAATAAATTTGCACATATATTTTATTTTTAAAACAAAATGTTACTCTCTCAATGCAATAAAAAAGAACTTACCTCTAGTTGATCGTCTAGTAGATGTTCTTTTAAAATTATTTCGTCGCTTAAATGATTCACAATTTTCTAGAAGCGGAGCTTTGGAATCATCAACTTTGTTGTTTGATGTGTTAACTTTTATGTAAACAAGCTCTCCATCTTCACCAACGTCTGAATCCCAATCCGGTACAGAACTAAAGTAAAAGAAAGTATTATTACAGAATTTTGTGTTTCATTGCAGCTAGTTAAATTTATTTGGTCTTTTAAATTACCTGTCGGAATCAGAATACTTTGAGTCCTCTGAAGAATTGGTCCAGTCATTGTCAGAATCGCACGGACTGTCGTAATTTAGTTTAGACTTAAAGTTATTCATATTATTCACTTACTTATAGTTATTCTTAACAAAAATTAAAATAAAACACACATTTCGATTCAATTAGACGATATTTAAAAAAATCATTCATATTTTATTTGGTAATAGTGTGTGCGTGTGAATCTTTTCTTATGCCTTATAGAAAAAGCTTATTTAGCCGATTTCATTAATAATCATAAAGCAAAAGTTTGTTATACGTTTGCTCCAAGTGAAGTTCCGTCCGACATTGACCAGTGGGGGCACACTTAAACGTCACCTTTTCACGTACACGCCAGCGCCTCTGGCGACAAAATAATAGCACTAAATTGACAAATGTGTCAAACGTGGACTTGAAAAATTCAGTCTGTCCGCCATCGTCTGGCTTTCGCGGATGATTTTTAAGTTTATCTGATTTTTTGCTGTTTTCTTAAAGTTGTATTATACTGCTCCGCTTGGGTGACCAAGTGAAGTGACCACCATAAACTCGTTTGCTTTCCGGCCTCGCGATGTAATGCAACTTGCGCAATTTTCTTACAGGTCTAAACTGGGCTTTATAGACGTTAAGCTTGTTGTGTTCGTGCATGTACATGCGTGTGTTATGTCAGATTTAGTTCTTCAGCTAGCTACCAGATAGCGCTTGTTACCATACATGCAAATTTGACAATAGAGTTGCCACTCTTTTTCTATATTGGTTTTTTATAAAAATATGGCTCTGTCCATTGGAGGACAATTTTGCCAGTGTCTAGTAGGTTTTGCCGTTGTACGGTCTTTTTATATTTTGGTACTAATACTCTTTGACATTGACACATACACATTGATTGACAGCAGTGCTTGATATTGTTATGTGTCACTTTATAAATAGGTGGTTAGCACTTCCACGCTGTTCAAGGCACTGGTAGAAATGCTGAGGTTAAGGTAATTCATACTCATACGTACACACCATAAAAAGGAATGAAAAACGCCCCTCGGTTAGCAGTGCTGGCATCTTGACAACATAGTTTGAATACACACGCCAGGAATTTAAAAATGGGGAAGCAAAAGTTTACTTTTTGTACATATAAAACTATAAATAATGTATCAATGTAATAATAATATATCATGGTGCAATTACATAGCTGTAAAGTTTTTTAGTTCAATTTGCTATCAAATGTTCCGCAATTTATTTCAACGTGTAAAAATGATAATCGTAATGGTGAAATAATAATACGATTTATGCTCAGCTTTTTGATAGAGGTATTGATACCATAGTCGAAAGATCTGATGACTACTCAGATGAAGGAGATGATGTGACCCTCGGCTGCCGAACACCAGCCCCAAGTTCAGCTAACCCTATTCCTCAAATCAATCTAGACGCTTATCAGGCCCAAATTAAAATGTTAAATGCAGAAGAAAATTGTGCGATGTGTAAAACTTCTGCTGCAGAATTTTACCACGTGAAAACGGTAAACAAACCTTTGTTTATAGCCCGTATCCATTTAGGTACCTGTACCAATAAACATAGGATTTTGAGGATTGCGTCAGATCCACCTGCAATATCTCGCTCGTACATACTCACAATCTGTTGTTATTGTGTGCATTTTATGCATACTCCATAATTTACTTGTATTGTATAATACGTGTTCATTAAAAAGTGCGATGAATGCCTAGTTAAATAATCATGTAAATTTTTATTTGAACTAACTGAAGTCAGAACTTGATGAACATAAATCTTCAGGGGCTGTTTCACCACCCATTGATTAGTCTTAACTGACTGTTAAATGTGATGCCGATTGTTCGAATAAGAGACGGCTAACCGTCAGTTAACACTAATCAATAGATGGTGAAACAGCCCCTTAATCTCCAAAAGTTACATACTCGTAACTAGGTATAATATTGAATTAGATAACTTAAATTAAAAATGTTTACTCAAACAGGACACTGTGATTCAACTGAAGGAAAGTACCAAAAAGCTTTTGAGTCTACTGGAAGAGCTGCAGTCAAAAACACATTCAAAAGAAGCAGTTACGGATGAACCTCCGATTCTAGAAAATATAGTTAGACCACAAGATCATGCTAATAAAGTATGTAACCATTTTCTATTAACTTACCTGATTAACTTCTATCGCCAAGTCGGAATAGTTTATTCACCGGTGTAACACCTTTGAGGGCCTATAGTACGCTAGCTGCCGCGGGTGCGGGTACCTTACCTACAGGTAAAATCCGTCGCACGCGACGCGACGCGTGCGCATGCAGTTAGCGCTGCTCATAACTCATAACAATTTTATTGAGCCTATTGTTGCTCCGTGCAAATCGCCAAACCGCGTCAACTAGCGTAGGTCCATAATATTTAGTTTAAAAGTACTTAGCTGTTGCCCGCAGCTTTGCCCCCGTTCCAGTTTTTTATTTTTATATTTAACACAAACGTGTCCTGACAATAACTAACACAAAATAAGTATCCAATTTGGTAGGTGCCGTCGTTTAAAAGTTATATATGCAGAACATACATTTCAGCGATTAATTTTTATTTATATACTTAGATAAGCATTACATATAACGTTTCATTTGCAGACAGTCACTGACGTCATAGGCGCTAGAGCAATAAAAAAATTAGAACATCAGACGAAAGAACTGGACGCCATCGTAATTGAGGTGAGAAGTTAAATAACAAACCACAGCCGCAAGTTACAAAGTACCAAAAACTAGACTACTACTACTACTATACATACTTCATATCGGACAATTACTCTAGCTATTCCCTAGTTAGCATTTCATTTGTAGGTATATTTAGGTACCTACTTTTACCTATGCTCTAGATGTCATTGAAAAACGGATAAACATTATCTCAAAAACACCCTAAATCAATGGTTCTATCGGTTACATATTTGAATATCGAAAATTAAAATTCTTACGGTTAAAATGTCGATGTTCAAAATATCGAAAATCAAAATATCGATTGTATCACACACAATATCGAAAATTGTTATACCTATGGTTAAGAGCGTTTATACCTGCTGAGCTGGTAACGTTGCATTTTTGTTAGTTTTTCTCGATTATTCCATAAAAATTGAATGAAAATTTATAATATTGTCTGATAGAACACTTCTTAATATATAAGTTAGTTAGTTAGTTATAAATATGTGTCTACTAATAATTATACGTTATAGACTTTTATTTTCTTTAAAAACCGGTCATAAACATTAATTTGTGACACGCTAAAAATGACTAGAATAATCTAGTCTACATAAGTAAATAAATACTATTAAGAGAAAGGAGCAATAAATAAAGCAAATTTGTATGTACGATATTTTTATTTTCGACATTCAAATATGTTGACATTTACAAACTATATATTGGCTATCGATATTTTTACTCATTCGGTATTTTAATCAATCGACATTTCAATCTTAGACATTTTGACCATAGGTATAACAACTTCCGATATTGTGATACAATCGATATTTTCATTTTCGATATCTTGAACATTGACATTTTAACCGTAAGTATTTTAAGTTTCGATATTCAAATATGTAACCGTACAATTCTATGGTTGTGTTGCACAACGGAAAAAAACAATCTATTTTTATATACTCGCACGGTGCCTGTGTTAAAATGTCCAACCTTTTTAACTCTACACTATGTTTTCCTTATTTACAGTCGAAGATACTGAATCGAGTACGTCTGTGTAACCTTTGGAGATGTATGGTATGTCAATATGACATTTGCAGAGAAAAAGGTTCCACAGTGGTACCTACACACTTCTGTTTTTTCGACTGTACTGTGTCTCAATATTCCAGAGCGAGGACTATGACTGTTCGGTTTACAAGAGACTGACAAGAAAGTGCCATTGCTTAAACCAAACAGAGTACAATGACTTTGTAATACATTTCAATGAAGACACAAAATTTTGTACCAATACCATTGGAGAGATCATCAAAAACATGCGCATAGTAAAGAGGTTTTTGTACATGGGTGGTAAATATACGAAGAACGCTCTCATGTTTCTCAATGAGGTAAAGACCCGCGCCGTCGGTCGCGCGCTTAGTAGTTAGTTGTAGCTGGGCCTTAAGCCTTTCGAACGCCGCATATGTGTTGGGTATTATTCGAGGTTTTTTTTTATATTCCTGGATTATCTAGTAGAAGTACAGGACGTCTAAAAAATACATTATCTTTTGCAACCGATTAATAAAAAACCAAACCGGCCAAGAGCGTGTCGGACACGCCCAAGATAGGGTTCTGTAGCAATTACGAAAAAATAAAGTATGTAATATTTTTCTAAGGATTTCGTGTTGTGTGCGGAATCTTCCAAGTTTAGGTATAATTTTTTACCTTAGGCTGCTGTTGTTGAGTGCTGTTTAGATTTAGAGGGGAGAGAGAGCCTTAGAGACCCCCCAATGGTTTTAAAAAATCTATCTAACGATACCTCACCCCACACTATAGGGTTAGTCGAGAAAAAAAAACCCCACTTTACGTCTATGGGAGGTACCCTAAAGTTTTTTTTATTTTTTACTTTACCACTGTCGGCTTGACTGATATATGTATATTCATGCCAAATTACAGCTTTTTAGTACTATAACGGTCTCTGAGCTTAGGCGCGGAAAGAAAGACGGACAGACATGGCGAAACTATAAGAGTTCCTAGTTGACTATGGAACCCTAAAAATGTGACCACGAAAGTGAGGCGGTTGAAACGCTAGAATAATAACCCAGTTACGAAAATAGACGAATCTGACCATGAACTAAAAACTTGCTAAGTACCCGTGATCACAATCGCCATCTCTTTCGTGGTTGTGGTAGGTGTTGGTTTTACCTACCATAAACATAATTCGTTGATTTTGTACCCCACAAGATGCGGCGAGTGAAACGTCTCTTACTATGTTTAGTCCATCATTAGACCTTATCACTAAATAAATAAAACACAAAATGGTATGGACGGTTTTGCAAATGAAATCAGTTCACGTGTACCTCAAATTGGCTGTCACTATTGCTGAAAAGAACAGTGTGGACATTTAAATTTACACAAAATGGAATCAATTTTAATGTAACAATAAATAACTAAATAATTAATACGTAAAAAAACACGAAACCTTAGCTAGCTTTATTGATAATTTCAGGGATTAAATCAAGCTACTTGCACTGAAAAGGTTGAGATAGTTCAGGCTATCGCTTTTGCGGATGTGTGCAACGTGTTTGACACGCACACTATTGTCAACGTATGCATTTCATGGCCGTGCAAGAGTGATTGTTATGCAGAACCCATGACAAAGGTGTTTTTTTATTGTTTTTAAAATATTCACTGTATATAGTAAGTACGTAAATGATCCGTTTATTTTATTACCGCGATTGTTACAGTAATTATGAGATGCAATTTTTTATGACGGACGTAACAAAATTTTATAGTGGGAGGGAATGTTTTGAACAAAACGGGTTTGAACACCAAACATTTAAATTGTTACTAAACTTCATATTTATTTTAAATATCGGACACGCCGACGTAAGGATCAAAAGGATATTGAGCGGGAGCGTAGGGCGATGGCGGTCCGATGCAACATGCTGGTCCGAAGGTTTGCACGCTGTAGTGAGCAAGTGTATCACTATTTAAAGCTTTTTGTCAAACGTGCTGTTTGGACCAGTTACACGCAAGTACCCTGCGCGTTCAGTATAATAATGGCTTCAGGATGCTGTTGGGGCTGCCCCGATTCTGCAATGTTTGCACTTATTGAATTTCTTCAATAATGCTGAAAAAGATTTCAGGCTATCGCTTTTGCATGTGTTCAACGTATGCATTTCATGGCCGGCAAGAGTGATTGTTATGCAGAACCCATTTTTGTTTTTTATTCACGTATATAGTAAGTACGTAAATGTGTTTATTTTATTAACGATTGTTACAATAAGTTTTAACGGACGTAGTGGGAGGGAATTATAAACAACATAAATTGTTACTAAACTTCAAAATATTTATATTATATAGGCAATTTTTTTTACCGAGTGCTAAACAAATGTTTTGTATTCTATTCAGGAACTGGCAGCTACATTACTTTATAAGATATCTCAATTAGAAGAAGGGAGACGATATTTGAATTTTAATTCCAAAATAATATGTGACATAAAAAAGGTCATAAAGAAAAAAGCTTCAAGGATAGACTTTGATACACTGGAATGCCTGAACATGGTGTTGGAATTGTGCTTGTGCCAGCCCCAACAACCTCAGCTGAACCTGACCTACTCTTGCAGTCCAGTGGAAGAAGGTAAACGACCCAACAGCTCCCAAAGTTCACAAACATCTAACGACCTCAAACCACAAATAGAGTATCGCGATCAAAGCTTATCTCCCCGTAGAAGAGAAAAAATCATACCAACTTTCACTGAATAAATACTTCCAGACGCCTATGTGAATTCCCTTTACGTAGGTATTATTTTTCATAGTCTTCCCTTATAACATTTACTTGTGGATTAGGGTGCTACAAGAATGTCTTGTTCTAGAACTCGGGAGAAAAACGTTGAATTCGTTATCGACGTATCGCCAATTTATGTCGCCTGACGAATTATTCAAATATATGGATGTGCTTCAAAATATGAGCATTACCAGTAAAGGAAAATTTGAACTGACCTCGCATTTACCAAGTATGCTGATTTTGTTCAGGAATATGCTTATTGAATATGACGACAGTGCTCTGAATATTTTAGTAACCAATATTTTGAACAATATTGTGGCGCAGCCTTTACTTGATGAAAACCCCGTCGTTGCAGCTAATACTGCTACAGAGGTACTTACCATTTTCTTAAAAGCCTTACTTAAATTAAATATCGTCACTACTTTAAAAAAAACTCGTAGCTCAAAATATATATTATTTCTGAGTGAACTTTATAGACATTACATCAAGGTTCAATTTTGTTGACATATTGATTTTAGATACGAGATTTTTTCAAAGTAGTGACGATATATCTTATTTTACTTACATTTAGGGTTGCCAACTATACTGTTAAAACCAGTATTATACTGTTTTTCACTACATTATACTTTTTACTGTTGAACTAAAATAAAGTATGTCAAATACCTACTGTGTTCAGCATCAAAATTGCCTATCACTAAGCATATACGCTAAGTCAGTAAGGCATAGTCACAATAGTGGTGGTTCCGAACGAATTTGCCAATGTAAATTTAATAAACATTTTGCTTCCTTAATTATGAGGTCTATGATATGAGGCTTTTAAAAATGAAACTAAATTGATAAGTTGTATGAGAAGCACCCAAAAATTTGTCTTTAAAACATGAAAAGAAGAAAATACTGTTCATTTTTCTAAAATACTGTTTATTACCCTTCTCAGACGTAAATATACTTTATTTCTTGTAAAAAAAGTGGGCAACCCTACTTACATTGCACATAATTATTGTACGAGTTGCAATACTGTTAGGTTAGACCAACCAGTCCAATCTTAAAAAAAAAACTAAAAACGCTAAGCGTGTTGTACACTCTCCTAAGGAATCCAAATAACGTACCCAAAATGCAGCTTTACAACACATTTTGCTTTTTTAATCCTACTTTCCTACTTACATTATAAATGCGAAAGTTTGTGTGTGTGTTTTACTCCTTCACGCTAACGGCTGGACGGATTTGGATGAAATTTGGTATGTAGGTAGCTGGACATCTGGAATAACACATAGGCTACTTTTCATCCCGATATTCCCACGGGATAGGGACAAAATCTTGAAATTTCAACCGCTGGGTTTGGAGTCATGAAATTGTGGACAGTTGTTCTTAACACAAACTCAATGAAGACCACATTGTTCATATAAATTTTGGGATTCCCAGGGGAATTTTGTAAAATCCCAGTAGGTATTTCAATTGTAATTATCAGATCGAATGGTTTACGCGTGCGAAGCCGCGGGTAAACTCTAGTGTAAAATATAACTGACCTATGTGCCGTGGTTAAATATAGATCAGTTAAATAAACAGCTCGACCCCGACTCAGCAACGTAACAAACTCACCAGGTAATAGATTAGTCGGTCGGGTTAAACAGGGTACAGTCATTTCAAACTTCAGATACCTTCTACAATATGAATACAATTTGTGTTTTTCTAAAATTACATTTTAGTGAACTATAAATAATTACTTTGCAACCAGTGTGCGTCCTCAGAGTAACACAACCATTCACCATGTTACCGGATGTTAGATGATCACGGGTGAGCAAAGTAATTGTTCATAGTTCATTGATATGGACCTCCTGAAAGTAACGCGTGATACAATAAATTATTGTGTTTTAGCCCATAAAAATGAAAAATGCTGTAAATCAAATCCCTATAAAAAAGAACCCAAAGAAGAATACAGTCAAATTGAATTTAGCATCAGCACCTAATAAAGCTCGACAGCCATCAAAACGTCAAGGTAACTTTACTTTACTTGCGTAAAATAATTATAATAATACTACTATTACTTATTCTGTGATAATACCAACTGTTGCCCGTAACATTGTATGCATCCTGCAGGAACTTTGCAGGTTGTACTAGATTTTCTAAAAAATCGAATTAATTCATCGACATCTGCGTATAGACTGCACTTTCTTACATTAAGCGTTTATATCTGCTGAGCTGGCAACGTTGGTTTTTTTAATAGTTTTTCTCTATTATTCCATAAAAAATTAAGGTAAATTAAATAAGTTAATGTGGCTATTGCAATAATTACCTATTCGTGATCGACTTTTATATTCTTTAAAAACGAACAAATTGTTTATTAATGGTTTTTAAAGAACATAAAAATCTATCACGAACAATTATTTCAGTAGACACATTAACTTATATAATTAAGAACAGTTCAAACAGACCACATTTTTAATATTCATAATTTTTTTATGGACTAATCGAGAAAACCTAGCAAAAATGCAACGTTGCCAGCTCAGCAAGTGGGTATAAACGCTCAAAACGGCTCACAAAATAAGTTCACAGCGCGGTTTGATGAACGTATCACTATAGTTTGTTGACGTCCGTGATAGGGGTTGTGTCGAAGTAATATTGATGATTAATGCGCCGCGCGTTTTGTTCCAAACAGCTAGTCTAATGCCGTAAGGTACAGTCAAGGACTTTAATTCATATGAGCCACCATGGAACCATTTCACAATAAACGTCATAGTGACATCGCATAATTAACAAGGAAAATCGTAATGACTTTTCCTTTGAAAAGGTTCCATGGTGGCTCATGAATTAAAGCCCTTGACCGTACATAGATGTCAATGAATTAGTCTGTCAGTTAGATTATCACAAAATAAAGACACGTTTTTTTCTTATTCAATTAAACAAAAAATGATGGAGATAAGCTAATTAAAGTTCCGTGTGACGTAACGCCGTGCGACACTTTAGCTCGGCGTGACGTCACTCGCGATTTTTGATGCGCTTCATTTTTGTCTGATTGACAAAAAAATATGTGTCCAATCATCATCAGCCGGACGACGTCCACTGCTGAACAAACTCCTCCCCCTTACAACGCCACAATTAACGACAACTCGCCACTTGCATCCACCGGTTGCCCGCAATTCTCACGATGTCGGTAGTTCACCTAATGGGAGGCCTGCCAACGCTTCGTCTTCCGGTTCGCGATGTCCAATATTTTCTAAGTCTAATTACGGCCGGAACGGAATAAGAATAATTACAATCAAAACTTAAACTTATTTCTTTCACCAAACCTAGTTTTCTTAATTTTCAATTTATTTAAGTACTTACATTAGTTTTAAATAATGTTTAGTACCTATGAATATTTATGAACCTCGAGGTCTTTATATTGTTTTTGGTTTACCTGTATACTCATTAAACTTGGATGCTTTACAGTTCACAAGCAGTTGGAACATGCTTTACAAGTAAAACCTGCAGCCACCAGCAATTTATTGAATAGATCGAAAAAATTTACCAAAGGTAATTTTTTTTTATAATTACCGTTTCACATGTTTTCTGTAATAATAATGTGATACTAATGATTATAAACTTTTCAGATCATCGTTCCTCCGTCATAGTAGTACCCATTGACCAAAAAGAAAATACAACTGATGTAAAAGCATGTAAAGGATAATTTAATAAATTACACAATTTAACAATCTCCATTTTCCTCCCACAACCAAATGTAGTCATAAACATTAGAATATTTAATTTACAAGTGATGTACATGTACTTGTACCATCTAATAATGATCAGTTTAAATAAATAAATCTAAAATTAAAATCTATACACAAAAGCTATAATAAATAGCACAAAATAAATGCAGCACTGTTCATTCAATGCTTAAAATGCACCAGATATTTCCAGCATGGAAAGAGGGAAAAGATAGAATGGAATAAAAAACAAAATATACAAAAATATCACTACAAGTCACTAATCATAAACAGAGTTTAATTTTGTACAAACCACTTGTCAATAAAGTACAATTTGCAGACTTTGGTCTGTATTAATTGAGATCTAATAACATAGCTGATAATTTGTTTCTGGTATTGATTTTTGATATGTTAAAATACTCACTGTATCTCATTTAAATAATATAGAGCAAGACTGCCCCAATCAATTTGTCATGCCAAAAGGAAGACACACAACCTTCTGATGGGCGAAATCCCTGTTTTCTTGTTCAATCAAATTGTTAACTTGGCCATTTAAAATTTGCTTGGAGGCCACTTATTGGTCTGAAGGCCTGGGATTCAGCAGCCAAGAATCTAGATTCCCCTGGCTATAATCTAAATACTCGAGTATCGAGGGAAACGCAAATAGGGCACATGTACAGTCGCCATCAGATATTTCGGAGCAGCCAAGGTGGTCAAAAATATCAGCACATGCACTCTGTTATTAAGGTATTAGAGTTCATGTATAGATATCTTTGACCAACTTGGCCGCTCCGAAATCACTGAAAGCGACTGTACCTGGCACCAAGTTTCATATTGTAAATACCTAGCCTTATTTATTACAAACTGCCTGGCTGCTAAACAAGGGGCCCAAAATCAAAAATTTCCTAGCTTTATCTTAGCTTCTTGCTACCAGTACATATACAGTTGAGTTGAGACTATACATACATGTACAAGCACATTAAATGAGATAATGGACAGTGAATATGTTAATGTCTCAATATATAGTGAGAATACAGTTAATCAATATACCTGCTGTCAAATTGATTACTATGTTGTGGTTGTCTAGAGTCATAGTATGCAACAGTTCTCTTGTTCTGTGGTGGTGGATTGCTAGGCCTGAAGAACATTGCCAATAAAATATAAAAACCTCCCACAATTTTGCTCAAAAAATCTAAGAAACCCAGAAACATTGGGGTTGAGTTTTTAATCAGGAAAGATGTCTCTCTAACTAAGGCAAGTATAAAGTTACCAAGAAAATTAACAAATGCAGTACTTCCAGTGAAAATGGCGATAACAAAAGCAAATATAAATGTGAAAAATTCTTTTACATTTGAAATAGATAAAGCTGTTTTTAAACTCGCTTTTATCTCTTGCACTGTCTCATTTAGTGTTTCTACAGGATGCTCAATCTTTGCTTCAATATTTTCTTTGGTTTTATTAATTCTTCCAGTTAACATGGGTTCTATCTCCAAAAAGGCATCTGATATGTGCCGCAGGCACTTGACTGCAACAAGTACCTCATCATCTCTGAATTTTAGACTTCTCACTTGAAACCAAAATGGTCCGAATGGCTGATTGTCAATTTCAGACCACAGGCAAACTCCAGACGGACTATGTCCTATAGCTTCCGTATCTGTTATACCTATCCAATGTGTGTTAGGAAAAATTGCACGCAGTTTATGCTGTGCTTCGAATAAATCCTTTTTCAATTCGACTTCAGCTGGACTAATTAGGATAATATCTCGGTACCCAATCCGCTCGTTAATTAGTCTTCTCTCAATGTAGCGACCCAAGAATATTCGAGACTTCAACAATTCTTTTGTGTGGTTCTTAATTTTTGATATATTCCCGTCATCGTGGACATCGAGTGATGATGCTGTAGAATCAAACTGCGAGCTTCTTCTTATGGCACTCATCTTCTGCAGATACGAAACAAAACAAAGAATTTAGATAAGTTTATGACCTCTCGTTTCTGGAAATCCGATTGCAACAAATAACAAATTTCAAGTCAATGAATGACGTATGACGTACGCCGTGTGACATTGACATGAGGCAGTCTTGACGTTTCAGCAAAAGTAAATACAAGCCGCTATTTGAGTCGCGGGTAAAAACGATGCTTTGAATATTTTTAGTTTTGTTTTATTTTATTTGACATGTATTTTTGAAGCTGGCAATACTTAAAGTTTTTGAATTTTTGGCGGGCGGGCAAATCGTTGTCTTGGGATAGGACCGAATCCCGCAGACAGAAGAGATTTATTTATTTAGTTTACTTATATTTTACTTTTCGAGTTCAGTTATATGTTATATTTATATAGTGCCATCCACCACAGAGTACTTTATACATATTTTATACTGAAACCATCCACGAAGACGCGTGATTTTGTCAAAATCAGACATTAAATGACATTGTGACAAGAACCACGGCACGCGTCATCGTGAATGACTACCTATAAATATTTATCTTTAATTTAACTGACATTGGCCCAAGCCTTATGGCCGCCATTAAGAGGAATAAATATAAATATTTTGTTATGTATCTTTCAGAGTACGATTTAGCGAAAAAAAAGAACTCCGAGCCAAGGTACGGGATGACACTTTCCCGGGCCAGATAATACCGACCCTGTTTTTAGGGTTCCGGAGCCAAAATGGCAAAAACGGAACCCTTATAGTTTCGCCATGTCTGTCTGTCTGTCCGTCCGCGGCTTTGCTCAGGGACTATCAATGCTAGAAAGCTTTAATTTTGCACGGATATATACGTAAACTATGCCGACAAAATAGTACAATTAAAAATTCAAAAACAATTTTTTTTAGGGTACCACCCACAGACGTAAAGCGGGGGTGATTTTTTTTTCTCATCCAACCCCATAGTGTGGGGTATCGTTGGATAGGTCTTTTAAAACCATTAGGGGTTTGCTAAGACATTTTTTCGATTCAGTTTTTTTTTTTTAAATATTCAATTTTAAAGTGAAAATTTTCATTAAAATTTAGCGTCCCCCCCCCTCCCCCTCTAAAATCTAAACCGGTGGGTGGAAAAATTTGAAAAAATTCAGGATGGTAGACAGTATATCAAACTATAACGGCTAAGTTTGCTTGAGAATTATTAGTACTTAGTTTATGAGTAAATAGCAGCCTAAGGTATAAAATATACCTAAACTTGGAAGATTCCGTATAAAATACGAAACCCTTAGAAAAATATTACTTAATTTTTTCGCAATGGTTACGGAACCCTATTTTGGGCGTGTCCGACACGCTCTTGGCCGGTTTTAATTTGTTTAGTACACACACGCCCATAGAAACTGACATGAGCTCTATGGGTGTGTACACGAAAAACAGGGTCGGTATTATCCAGACTAGGAAAGAGTGTCACCCAAAGTAGGTACTGTAAATAAACGACATCGTTTAATTTATAAAATCTGTACAATTTATTTCACTTATACAGGAAACATGTAAGGTATTGTATTCGAAAAAGGAAATTTCAATGCAGGTAGTAAAATACATTCTGTCTGAGTATTTACAAAATGTCTTCTTACCTAAATTTTATTGTTCTCGTAATTTTCTATTTATAATGTAAGAAGTACATATTTTAAAATAAAATAAACAATTTTTAACGTCTACCATAAGTCGTAATAATAAAACACTTTTTATGATATAACCTATGCACAACAGTCTGCGATTAGATCGGCCTCAAACATACGGTTGCTTGCTTTTGGTGTAAAAAGAGAAAAAAATCGGTCAAGCTAATAACCATGGTACTCTCGTCAATCTATGAGATGTTGATACAAAGCTATTTTTCACTTACAGGAGGGAACTTAAGGCCTCAATTTCAAGAAGTAGGTAATTTTCGAAAGACAAACACTACATCAACTAACACTATTTACATAATTATTTCTGGCGCTATTACATTGCAATCCAATTATTTATGCTTGTACCAAATCCGCTAGGACTGTAAGGACCCCTTATTAAGAGATGAAATAAAAATATGAAGGTCTATCATACAATAACATATTACAACAAAACATCACAATGATGCAGAACAGAACTCACAGTGGTGCTTATCGCGCATATAACATTTTAATATCCTTTTAAAGTTTAAGTTTATAGATCGGTAATAAACGCTTACTAAATTCAGGGAACACAGCTTACACAGGATTGATAATAAATCTTAGACAATATAACCACAATCTGGGCCTAGCGCTATTAACAATTGCACTTTTTCTGTATCTCCTGACTAACTGATATATCTGTGGCATGATTGGCACGAATCTTAATAGGTAAATGTACCTACTCATTTAGTAGTTAACACTCACGTACAGTCAAGGGCAAAGATATCGACACGGCCAAAGTTGCAAAATTATGTATACACGGCCTTAATCTTAAGTGCATAAAGTCGTGTATACATATTTTTGTAACTTAGGCCGTGTCGATATCTTTTCCCTTGACTGTACACTACTATATTCAAAGCTAAAGAATCATGCCACCAGCTATACAATTACGACAAACAGAAGATTCATTAGACAGAGAAAAATAACACTATCAGTTTTCCTATTTAAGGTACGGGAAATGTTAATAAAATATTCGTCAGATAAAAACACTACACTTAGGGGCTGTTTCACCATCCATTGATTAGCGTTAACCGACGGTTAAATGTGATGCCGTCTCCGTCTATTCGAACAAAACAAATAGAGACGGCATCACACCTAACCGCCAGTTAACGCTAATCAATGGATGGTGAAACAGCCCCTAAGTTTATACCTTTTTTAAACTTGGATGGCTAAGTTTTCCCGATTGTTGACGCATAGGTTTGATAGAAAACCTCAAAAGAAAAATAATCAAATTTCAACAAGGCAACCCTTATCGAGTAGTCACATTTATTTAATAACTTAAAGATAAAGAGGGATCAAATTCAAGTTCAAAGACTAGAAACGTGATTAAGAGTAAGAGTTTAAGATGACAATATTTTAAAGACTAATAATTATTACGGAGCAAAAACTTGCAACATCAGTGTAGATAAAGACTTAATTTTTATATCCTTAACTGAAAGTAGTTTACGAACGTTTAGCAATAGCTTAGCGTGGTAGAAATCACAATTATACTAACTAGCAATAAGTACAAAGCCCGCCAGTTCTCAGGTTGGCATTCCATTTACGAGTATAATGTTTATCCAATAAATATTCGATCAACGATCTTTTTTGATGCCATCCAGTCTTAAATGTACAAGCTCTCTGATCAAAATTCAATGGAGATGTAAGTAATTGAATAGATGTTTGGTAGTGGAATACCTCTTACAAGTATCACCTGCCTAAGTGAAATTATGCTAATTGTGACTTGCTATGCGAGCTTCAATAATCGGGCTTCCTTAAGAGTACTCATCTTTAAACCTGTAATAGGTACCATGTTAAATATAGCCGCGTGTACATTCACAACCAAGACAATTACATGTACTGATTTCTGTTCGTTGTGAACATAAGATTCTTTCTCGAATTATAAATTAAATAGGGAAGGACCCTCCTGGGACTTATTTCAGCAATAAGCTACCTGTAGAGATTTAGGCCATAATAAATAACAAAATAGAAATTAAAGTACCTACCTAATAAAGTACGGACAGAAAAGAGTAAAAACGAATGAGATATTTGTTTCACCAACCATTGATTGATTAATTTTATTTGACGGCTAAATGTGATGCCGTCTCTGTCTATTCGAACAAAACGAACAGAGACGGCATCACATTTATCCTTCAGATAAATTTAATCAGTGGATGGTTAAACAGGGGGTATGTAAAACTTATTATTTCCCAAAATTGTTGCCATATTCAAGCTCTTTATTTCAAAAATGTGACAATTGCAAAAAAAGTGGCGCCTTGATATCGTTTCTACTCTTTGTTTGTCGTGCTTTTTATGATAATTGATATATTAAACGCCTGTTTTACCATTCTCTGTCAAGCTGCTGTAATCTAGTAACAGATATCTATGATGCCGTCCGTCTGTTCAAGACGGCTTCAAAAAAAGGAGGAGGTTGTCGATTGGTCGGATTTATTTTTATTTGTGTTCCCCAATTTCTCGAAGACGGCTGGAGTGATTTAATAAATTATTTTTGTTTAGAAGAGTGTAGGTACTTCTCAGCTGATCCCATAGTCATACGTTTAATATCTGATGGATGATAAGAAACATCGAGGGAGTTCTTCAAATATTGTAGGGACACCTATGGCGATTTGGGTAACAGGTCAGCAAATAACGTACACAGAAATATATTTGGATTTGCCTTTCTGTGGTAGCGAATTAAATGCTTTTCTTAATAAATCTACACATTTTATTTTATGCTTTTTTCGTTTTCTTTGTGGTTTTCTTTTTGAGTTAGTTCATTTTTACAAGCTTTTCTCTAACTTTCCCTGTTTATTTTTTTTTTATTTTTTTGTTTGTTTGGATCAAATCTTGGAAGGTAAACTTGACCCACTTCCAGTGGTCCGATTGACTTGAAATTTGGCATACTTATGTAAATCTGGTGACATAACAATAATCTGTTAGTGACATCCTGGTAGGCCAGCCAGGATCGTCTCCGCAGGACGGGACTCTTCAATGGTTAATGGCATCAACTGAAAATTTGGTATGCGTATGTAATTTGGGTGACAATGCAAATAAAGTCGACAAAAAGTACGGTCAGCAGGACAAGGTTGTACTAAAAATGAAATTTTTACCAAAAAAATCATTTCTATGAAACCTTTGTTCGATTAAACAGAGACGGCATCACGTGATCACAGCTCCTATACACAGAAATGTCACATAAACCTTAACAGTGATGAAACAGTTCCTTAATGTATTAATACTTTGAATTAATGGATGGAGTTCAAAAAGTTCGAACATTTTAACTAGTGATTAGCTATACATTTCGAAAAGTTCTGTTTTTCCACAGAAATTCTGTTTCACATTTTTTAAGAACTAGCTAACAATATGTACCTTTTTGAACTAAACCGTAGTTATTATGCATGGGTGTTAATATGACTGTCTTGGGACTGGTTGTTAATGGCACTAAATTTAATTTTAATATCGCTAGCTACAACACAATAGTGTTCTGCTTACTTTGATTTTGCACAGCCGAAGTTATCGGGGACGCCAATCCATATAACACTATAATTATAAATCAGACATTTGAGTAGCGATAAAAGCGCTATCTTACACATACTTACTTTATTACAATAAGTCTCCTTTAGTCACAATCTTTCATCAACTTAGTTTTCTCCTTATCTACAAAATGATGGTGTATCAATTAGCTGGCAACATATTCAACTATTGCAATATATAATATAGCTGAATACGTTTCGACTGACCCGCCATCGTATAGAACTCTCTTCGCTTTTAGATCAAAGTAAGAGAGCTTTAACAAATCAAATATTTTTGATTGCAAACTATATCCATCGGAAACATTGCCAGACACAGTTATTTTACGATAAGGAAGCCGTGTACACTCGCGAGGAATTTATCGAAATTGTCTTGGAAGCGTAGTTTGTGTGGCCTAGACCCGTCGAACAGTACCCCATTTGTTAAAACCCCAAAGGCTTCCTCGAGTCTCGGGACATTTGCGGGGTCGTTGACCGCGTATGCTTCAATCAGCTGTCGCGCTAAGCCTTCTAACAAGGCTGGTTTGACGCAAGTTAAAGCGTAAATAGCTGCCCCGGCGGTGGGTATAGAATCTGGAGGTATTTCCATTTTTATAATTAACATCAGGAGTAGTTCTGCTAATGTTAAAAGAGAAAGTGAGTAGGGATTGTCGTCGCCTAGCGTTCGGGCCTTGTTGGAGAGACCGACGATGGTGTCGCAGCATAAGGTTGAGACGTCACACGAAACTGCTGTGAGGCCCACGCGCAACGCCGCTATGACCATGTTGAAGTCCTCTATGGGTAGAATTGTGAGCTGGAATACAATAGAAAGAGTTTCATTGAAACAACACTTAAAATATTATCTCTCCATAAGCAATTAAATGTGAAATATAATAGACTGGGACTCCGTTCGTGGGGTGTCCGGACAAGAATAGCTCCCCCCATATATTGCCCCGTTTTGGGTGTCCATGAAGGCGACTAAAAGACGGGCAGCAGCGTCTTCTGAGTGCAATATCAACACTATACTGCAATCGTCAAGCTTCAAGCATGGAGATTATGTAAACCCCCTCCAACGGTCCCCCCATAATTTAAACTCTCACACACACGCAGCCCTCAGTCTCCAGCGTGCTCTTCTATCCCTGGCTTTGATAGCAGGCTAGGTGACGGAGGAGCAGGGGGTCTCCATGCGACTTCCCGCTACAATTTCGAGTCTGGCCACGCACAATCAATGTGTCTTCACGACACAGCTCGAAAATGTGGCCATACCATAGATAACTTAAACCCAGTACACCTTCCACCAGTAAACCTTCGGGTTGGCCTTCTAACTAACTCGTTCATCTATTGCTTACTTTCTAGCCTCTACAACAATGTACTATTTGTTTGTTTGTGACCTGTCCGGCGGCGTGCAGCTCCCGCAGCGTGCGGTAGGCCTGGTGCGCGAGCGCGGGCAGCGCCAGCAGCGGCGGCGTGACCAGCGGCAGCAGCAGCCGCAGCCCGCGCGCGCACGTGTCGCCCACGCCGCGCTCCGCGCCGCACCGCGCTATGCTGCATATCACCTCCATTAGCGCGCAAATGTCCTGACGAACAAAAGAGCGTCTTATTATTACAATTAATTAGGCTAAATAAGCACGCACTATGTTGCTAACAGCGCGGTTTAGCGCTCCGTCCCTCTTTAAAGTATCGCTTGAGAAAGAGACAGCGTGCTAAAATAGCGCGGTTAAGCGCATAGTGCGTACATAGCCTTAAGGTTACAGCTCATTTGAGCCACCGGCACCCGACCAGCACCGCCTCGACTTTCGGTGTCCACTCGTTGTCGACAGGTGGTCCACGTGCGGACGGGTGAAGGGGGGGGGGCTTTGGGGGAGGTGGAGAGCGCCGCATCCCAAGCGTGCGGGCCTCGAGTGGTCCACTCGCCGTTCGCGCGTGGCAACCGCGCGAGTGAGGCGATCCGGTGACGCTACGGAGTTGATGTAGTGAGCGCATGCCCATACAAATTCATATGAAGAATACTAACCGCTCGAGGCGAGGCGGTGCTAGTCGGGTGCCGGGTGACTGTAATGAGCACAGAGACTGTAGACAGAGCACCAACTGAAAGCTTGTACACACGGTATCAAAATGAACATGACTACGGGCTGGACAATACCAACCTGATGCTTGGAAGCCCAAATGTAAATTCCGGTCACGCAATGCCAATCAGAGGCCGTATTGTCTAAGTCTAACGTCCGACCGCTAGCGATCGCATTCGCCATCTCTTTCTACTCTCATCCTACACCGTGTATCAAAAAGAGGTGGTGAAAAAGATTGCAATTCAGAATCCGTTAGACAATAATGCATAAGGTATTAAGAACCTTGAATTTTAAGAAAAAAAGCTGAAAATATCCGGATAATTGCAGAAACTACGCTTACTTCGTATGCTTCTTCTTCGGCGTCTTGTGGAATGCTGGATATTTTGCCTGAATTCCACCTCAAGTATACATCAAAAGTGGTGTTACAAACTTCAAGGAACCTGCAATCAATCAAAACAACAATTTATAAGTAAAATTTAAAACCAATATTTCCACCAAAGATAAGAATTTAAAAAAAGCTATTCAAAGTTAATTTAGCTCCATTATTTTGCTAACTGAATTGCTATTTAAACCATTAAGATTTCTTGTAGGTCATGGCACACTAAAAGAAAAAAAAACTAATTGTAATAATAATTAAGATTGTTTTTTTTGGAGTCTTTTTGTATTTTTTATTTCTACTCCAAATTTGTTACTTTTACGGTCATCTTGTGTAATTAATGAATGAATTATTAATTACTTGTTAACATTCTGCGGTAGAACGCTGTGCAACATGCGTTTCGCACTCTTAGCCAACAGCTTCAAGGCTGGCAACACCACGCCAGGATAGTTGTGGTAACGGTACACGATGCCCGGGATCTTATCCAACGCGCCAATCAGCAATAAGAATTGCTCGTCCATTGTTCCTACCTATAAAAGAAGAATTATTGTTTTCGAAAAATTTACGTAAATGTCTGACTTATGTAAGGTAAAATGCCAAGCAGAATTTCAAATCAATAGATAAATAGAATCACTGGAATAACAAGCATTTCTGGGCGGTTTTAGGCCCTTCAAGCCTGTTGCAAACTAACAGCTAAACAAGTATTTCAGCCTTTTAAAATAGGTACCTAAACACTCGCGAATTTTAGCACTTTTAAATGATTTATTTGTCATTCAGCCACCTGAAATGGATTCATCAGTCAAGACGGAGACGTTTAACCCCGAAAATTTTAAATAATTTTGATTGTTTATTTTAACAACAGTAGATGGGACAGTAATGAAGAAAAACAATCAAGATGAGTACCAAAAATCGTTTAAAAAAAAGAAGAGAATTACGTTATTATTATGTTCAATTTTTACACTTTTAATAAAAACATATTTTTACAAACAAAACTTGGAGTGATCACTAGTATATGGACCAAGCATCGATAATTGAGATTATCGATATAGGAACTCACTACCTGTCACAAAACTTTGCCCCGTGGATTCCTATATCTGGTACGATGCACGAACGCTAGGCTGGTGACGTCACTCACTTTCCACATGACGCCATCGAAATTTCAGCCCTCTCTCTTCGAGAGATCTCTTTTGTGTCCACTCCCAAAATACTATATGCTTACCTCGTAGACGCCCTCAGTGACTCCTATAAAGCAATCAAGGGTGTCAGCCAGCATGTTTCTAACTGGTTCCGTGTCAGAATCCATGTTGATGATGTTCATCAATTTCTCTTGCAACGCCACTGTGCTAGCTATCAGGCGATTTCGCACTTCACCTGAGGATAAAAGATATATTGTAAAGATTGACAAAGAAAAAGTAATTGAGGCTTCTATTTTCCTATGATATATCATATTTTTGACCATATTAACCTATTGAAATTGATCCATTGTACTTTTTTTTAATTCTATTTATCACTTCTTTTATCGTTTGTCATCCGCCTACAGTATTCCAAGACAGGATAGCGTAAAAAGCTCTCGTGAAAGACCAATCAAATTAAATTACTTAAAAAATGACTGTGAAAAGAAGATAGTAAATAAGTGTAGCACTTTCTTCGCGATTTATATTTTTGTCATGGCAACAATTTCGTAATTAAAAGTTTACTCTCTTTTAGGGGTAACTACATCTATTCCGATACCTTTACAGTAGAATTCTATCAAACTAACTTATCCATCTGCTGAAATATTCCTGATCAATTTTACAACGCCTTGTGTATGTGTGTGGTCTTTGACTTGCCTTCTGCATAGGTCGCTGCAACGGCGAAAGCTCTATGCAACTCCTTCCTTAACTCGCCTGGCAAGTTACTGCCAGCGGCTTCCCAGGCCACAAGCCCCAGGAATTCGTCGCAACTGGCCAATGGGTTCTGCCTGTGAAGCAGAACGTCGCTAATTGAATGAGTCAGTCGGAAGATAGGTATCCCTAGACCTTTCTCAAAGATAATCTTGATTGTGATTAGTTTTATGCTACTCGCAGCTAATGCTTTGAGTGAATGAGAGGAGCATTCGTTTAGGGACCGACAAGAGCGAGTTAAAAGTCACTTTTAAATATAGGCTGGAGGTGAATTCATTAATGTTGATGGCGAAAACGATTTAGTAATTAGTTAGGTACAGTCATTGCAAAAAATATCTTACCTTAACCTTCAGGCAATAAGGTCCTGTATACATATTTTTGGCACTTTAAACATATGTATATTTTTGTTGCTGACTGTAACTGGGTCGATCAACCTTTTCTTGTATCTCGTTGCCATAGTTACATCCCCTGGACAACTCTTTAAAACCATGACTCTTATATGTTTTCTGTGGTGAAAAATCATCTAGCGTACATTTTTGTTGTAGTCACAAGCCCTTTATCTTATGGACTGTCACCTAAGCACATAAGTAGCATATATAATGACAGTTTTTTTTTAAGAAACTGTCACTGTTGTCTCTTGGACAACGGGACAGAATAATCAAGAAAAAGTTGATTGATCTCTAGAAGTAGTGGCTAGGCGTAGCCGCAGTTACGCAGACTTAAAAAAAATTGCCCACCTAAAAAATCTTTTGGCTAGCCTTGATCTATCTATACTATAACAAGTCGTCAGATACGGTGTCTCAACGGGGTCACGCCGTTTTGTCACCTAATTACTTTTAAATATTATTGATTCTATGTACTCGTAAGTTAGCCTGTAAGGTATTTATTGTATGCGCCAAGTTGCCCGCAATAAATGGATTTATTATTATTATTTTATAACATACTTGTGGTGATGCATAGCGAGCGTGGTGAGCAGGGAAGCGGCGGCGACGGCGGCGGCGGGCTGCGCCGCCAAGTGACGTAGCACGGTCGCGGCGCGCGCGCAGAGACGCCGCACCGCCCACTGCGCGCCACGGGAGCCGCGCCCAAACGCCGTGTCCAGGATAGGGGACATCTGGTAGTGGGGGGAAGTGGGACATTACACGATACAATACAAATTCTTTATTGAACAGAACATTACAGATCAATACAGAAAATACACATATTTCTACCCGTCGTGGCTTTAAAAAGATCACCCGTCCATCTCGTAGTAGGTTCTAGTATTACAAAAAATTGTAACGTGTACTCGTATATTGTATTACAAGTGTAATTTTAAGTTACATTTACACAGATTTAAGGTATGTTTTGTCTTGCATTTCGTCACTACTCATACCTCAAAACCGATGATTTTTCTGAGCGAACTAAAGCTACATTGTTTTAAAGGTCAATTTTGATGATATTATTTGATTTGAGATACGAGATTTTTTCAAAGTACAGACGATTTGTGACAAATTGCATGTTCTTATAGTAAAACCTTCTTAGTGTAAAGAATTTATTAAAATGTAATGCTGCTGCGAAATATTTGAGTACCTCGCGCGCTACGTTATATCTGATAGTCAGGGGCGTACCCAGCTTCTGGCCTAGGGGGGGGCAAGTCAGATCGCCCGCGCTTGTTTTGTCATACACACTACACAAAGACACCTACATGAAACACAAGGTATATGTAGTGTGTAGGGCAAACACCGGCAAGGGATCCTGCTTCATAGGTAAACGGGGCATAATATATTGTATAGAACATACAATTTCCAGGGGGGGCAGCTGGCTTTTATTAATATAATTTGTTAATGCAGCGGCAATTGAAATATTATAATGTATTTTCATTGACATTGACAGACAGACCGACAGCGTAGCGAAATTGACAAGGTTCCTTTTGTCACCCCTCGGGTAAGGAACCCTAATGAAATGAATCAACTAACCTCAGAATACAAAGAAGCCTGCGGCATCAAATAAGAGTTGGCCCATATCTTGAGAAGCCAGGAGACGGTAGCGGAGAGTTCTGGACTAAACACGCTCGCGAGCCCGGCCTCCAACGCAGCGCATTCCCACGCGCTTATGCGAAGGATTTCGCCTAATAACCTGGAAGTTATGTATGTATGTAAAATGTATGTAAATACTTTATTGTAAATACAACACAAAAATAAAACAACAAAACAAAAGAAGTTATAACTGGGTTAGGTGTCTTTCATTATCTACAGCCATACGTCCGGAAATATAGGTCTTTGTCCGGAATGCGGTGTAATTTTAAACCGTCCGGAATTCCTACAATTAAGTGAAGAGTGAAATAAAAAATTAAATAAATCAAATTATTTTTATTACAAAATTAAAGTAACAAGTAACCCTTTTCTGCCCGTGTTCCATCATAGTGATAAGATCCACGCGCGCCAGTGAAAATTCGAACGAAAATTTGCTTCGTATATTCGCATGCACGATGCATGCATAACGATATTGATATTAAATTTACACGAAAGTCTGGAAATCAGGAAAAATCGGATCTCAATCGGAATACGACGGCATTAAATGAGTGACATTTTCATATCAGTTAATATGGAACTTTATTATTATTATTTTTATTCGACTGGATGGCAAACGAGCAAGTGGGTCTCCTGATGGTAAGAGATCACCACTGCCCATAGACACCTGCAACACCAGGGGGATTGCAGATGCGTTGCCAACCTACACACCTAAGATGGGATACCTCAAGTGCCAGTAATTTCACCGGCTGTCTTACACTCCACGCCGAAGCACAACGGTGCAAGCACTGCTGCTTCACGGCAGGATTAGCGAGCAACATGGTGGTAGCAATCCGGCCGGACCTTACACAAGATCCTACAACCTGCAAAAATTAAGTGTCAAATGTCTAATGTACTGAAGCTAATTGACAGAGCACGATAAATACAGTTTGATTAATTCGAGTTAACACTTGACAGATGGGCATGCCTTCAGTCAATTTTCAACTTTGACGTCATACAAATAAAGCCATTTTTAGTATACCGCTACCCACGTTTACAGATTATTTAAAAACTATTTTATTTGTATGACCTCAAAGTTGAAATTTGACAGAAGGCACGCCCATCTGTCAAGTGTTAACGCCAAGTAATCGTAGTCGTAGGTACTGTACGAACTTTTCCGATAAAATACGATGGCAAGCCATTATGTACTACATCTGTATGTCAGCACAATTTGACGTTTGTTATTTAAAAATCAATATACATAACAATGTGAGATAACGCTCCTCCATAATCACAATTCATGGAGTTTCACTTGACCTTACATTTCCATCCTATTATTAATAATCTTTTGGAGTCATCACCAACCTATTATTAGTGTCTTGGTATAAACCCAGAGCGAAAAAAAAAACAAGGATGTCTACGCAAAAGTAAATCTTGATAGGCATTTACGGCGGAAACCATACTGTTTATTGTATATTACAGTATGGTATTAAACGAGGCATTTTGGCTCGAGGATCTGGATTTTGAATTAAACCTGGACCATAATTCCATGCCTACTTTAAGTTTGAAGAACACTGGCAGTTATTTTAGCGGTTGTTCAATAGTATCGCGTCAGCGCGCTGTACAATAGGAAACAAAAAAATGAAAATCAATTATCTATTATTCTTTTTTACTCTATTTTATACGCATCTAAATTATGCCAGCATCTTTTTTAGGGTTCCGGAGCCAAAATGGCCAAAACGGAACCCTTATAGTTTCGCCATGTCTGTCTGTCTGTCCGTCCGTCCGCGGCTTTGCTCAGGGACTATCAATGCTAGGAAGCTGTAATTTTGCACGAATATATATGTAGACTATGCCGACAAAATGATACAATAAAAAATTAATATAGTGCAGTGGGTATTTTTTTTTCTCATCCAACCGTATGGTGTGGGGTATCGTTGGATAGGTCTTCAATCTTACAAAGAAAACTATAACGGCTAAGTTTTCTTGAGAATTATTTGTAGTTTAAGAGTAAATAGCAGCCTAAGGTATAAAATATCCTAAACTTGGAAGATTTCGTATAAAATACGAAATCCTTAGAAAAATATTACTAATTTTTTTCGTAATGGCTACGGAACCCTATTTTGGGCGTGTCCGACACGCGCTCTTGGCTGGTTTTTTGGCTCTGTTACTGCATCTACTTTGATGACCTTCCCGCAGAATCCAACAGGTGTTGAATTGAGGTCATCGCTGTGGCTCCATGCATACGGCAAACATGGCCATGACCAGCCCAGTCCCATATCATAAAAACCCTGACAATTTACGTACTTGAATACAGGATCAACATTTTCGGTGTTGGTGCTCTCTCCAACCAGAAATCGGAGCGAAGCGTCCACATTCCCGTTTTCCAGTAAACTGAAGTGCACTATCTCTGGCGGCATCATGACAGTTTCGCCCTCCGTGCAGTCTATTGCAATGAAATGCCCTAGGAAAAGAAACACTGTAAATGTAGCTTATAAACATATTCAACCTTGTTACTCAGTGGACATTCGTCATTTCAGCGTGAAAATTAGTAAATACTTCCAAGGGTCAATTTTATTAACGTATTATTAAGTAGTGACAATATATTTTTTTTACCTAAAATCATCAGGATCCAGTGCAGATCTTCAAACAGACTGACAAGCTGTTCGCCGCCGCTGACCGGTAGTTTACCCATGTGCATTAGTTGTAACTGTTCCTCAAGCCTGGCAAAAAAGCTCTGTGTAATAATCAATGCTAACTCCGGTTGTGATATGACAGCTAGCTAGGGTTGACAATATTTTTCGCTTACATAATTTATTATATTTTTACGGGTTATTCTGTACGTAGTACTATGTGTGCAGATTATGTTTGCAAATTAGTAACTATCCTATTAACTATTCAATTCTGGTTTTTTCTAGAGAGCAATTGAGAGTGTTTACCTCTTACTCCTGTCTCGAAGCAGCTCGAAGAGCACATGGCAACAGTGTGCGGGCGCTTTCCGGGCAATAGCGCCAATAGTCAACAGAACGTCGCTGTGAAGTTTACGCTCGTCCTCCTCTATGTCGTCTTTGATATCGTCATTGCAACCGTCGCTGCTTTCCACGCCTCTGTAACAATTTGATTAGGTTATAGTTTATAGTTTAGTTAGTTATTTATAAATTCTTATTACAAAATTTTGTTAGATTATCAGAAAATAATGGACATTTATTTTATCTTTTGTCAATCAAGCAAAAATGAAAAAGATGAAGCGCATCAAAGTTCGGGAGCGGGGACCCGTAATCCTTAGTAAAAAGTGTAAGCAGGTGTGACATCACACGGGTCTTTAACTGAATAGGTACATGTCCATATTTTTTTGTTTAAATTCCATATTTTTAGGACTCTAGCCTATTAATACATGGTCAGTTGGTTTATATGACAAAAGCAGTTTGTGGTTAAGTAGACTTATATTAAAATAAATTACCTAGTCCCATCTGGAGGAGCCAAACGACACTGCAGGTAGGTGTTAAAAATCTCTATACACGGATTAACCAATGTCTCGTTAGAATAACCATCCTTGTCATGAACTATGGAACTCCAAGTGTGAAGAAATTTGTTAAGGGATTCCCTCCACACTGTATCATCATTAACCTGAAAAAGGTGTTAATTGTAAGTATTAACATATTTTGCATAAACTACAATTTAGAATTATTACTTAATCCTTTTCCAGCTAATTACCCTTGTCAAAACATGTAAAAAATTATAGTGATACCTGAGGGTCTATTGCGGCGATCATATCGCGATCACATCGCCATCGCGAGTGTCAGAAACTACAGTACATACAGCTTTACTTTACAGTTTATAAGACGCTAATTAATAAATAACCCTCTCTGGGCAGTTGGGTAAAACAAAACACTCACCCCTTCTTCTACAACAGCTCCTCTAATACAATGACAAGTCAGTGTGGTCAAATTCTGTAGCAATGCTGGTGGTTGTGCTGCTATCATACTAGGTGAATAGAACTGGATCAATCTTCTGTAAATATCAGAAATACCCAGCATCTCTCGTTCTACCGGCTGAATGTTTGCCATCATATTTAAAAAACTATTCACATAATTTTCTAAATATTGCTGCTTTAAATTGGTGGCAGACACGACAACACCGCTTACTCTGGCTAGCTGTACAAGACAAGTTAACGATGGACTAGCTAATTCAGGGTTGGTCCGGACATACATGTGAATTTCAAAGAATAATGCAATTAGCTCAGGTTGCAGAATTGTGTCTCGCCAATTTAAGCTCAATCGCAATGCTGGAGCTGAATCGGTTTCATAAATAGCCTCAAATTCACGTATCAAACGCTTGTTTTCAGTGAGTGCAGGCAACAGTGGCGAAACTTGCCCCCAGCATAATACTGTTTCAACAATAGTCAAGAGTTGTTTTGTCAACATTGCCTGCTCGCCTTCAGGGCGATGTCCAGAACGGACTATCTGCTCTAGCACACTGACAGTAAATCTGAATATCCTCTTCAGATCCAAAGCTTCAAACAACTTCTTTAGTCGGAAGTGCACCTCCCATATCAAGCCCACATCAGCAGACTTGACTGTAATGGCATACTCTTGCATGATGGCTAAAATCAATGAACATGCTAACTTTTGTTGACTGATGGGTGAGCTAAGAATAATCTTCTCCAATTCAGCCAACAAGGCTTTTCTTTCTCGCCCTCCATCATCTATGCTGCCTCTCTTGATTATTATTGCTATTGTCTGAAAAGAAATGTAGAATATTATGCTTTATTACAAATTTTTACCTAATTGTTAGTAGACTATTATGTGTGTTTCGAATATACTGGCCTTACTAAACCAGCAGGCAGCAAAATTTCAAAATGCATAATAATAATAATATCTTGTAAATATTTGCAATATTTCATATAAAACAGTAAACCCATGGAGTCAATTAGGCTCTGCCTTGAGAAGAGACAAAAGAGCATACCTGCAATAGCTTTTCTCTCAAGAAAGTTGGAGTTTCTTGTCTCAGGAGATAATTGAGTAAATATTCCCGAAGTGATGAAATATCATTTTCAGAAAGCAATGTCCATTCCCGGATCAATGCTGTTTTTAACAAACCAGCTGCTTCAAATAGCACATAATCAACTCTAGATTTTTCAAGTATTTCTTGACATAACTGGTACGGGTTTTTGGTGCTCCGAAATTCCAGGAATACACTCTCTGCTTGGTGGCGTTGCTCTGATGTCACCATTGTCGGCGGTGCCTACGAGTAAAATATTTTGTCAACATCCACATCAAAATTTAATCTAGAAAAAGCTTGTAGTATAATCCACAGTTTGTAAAAGAATTCTTCAATATTTTCCTACAATTCTGTTTTACTTATCAGAGAAAAAATCATAAAACTACAATTCAAAAAGACGAAAATTTACACTACAATTTTATACTTAGTAATAAAAATTAAAGTTTATATGGGTTGATCTTCTTAAAACAAAAACTTTACGTATAATACAACGATGTTCATTTTAGGGCCTTTGTGAAAACAAAGCTTTCAGGGAGGGATCTGAAAAGGCGAACATTATGTTGTTCTTCCTTTTCTAAAAACCTTTTAGCGCTCAGCAGATCTGTCGTGAATCAATGTTTCCTAAATAGAAGACTTAAATATTTTTTTAATAAAACCTAAAGCTATTCCATTTTAATTTAAGTCGTACCATCAGCATTTGGGCCGCCGTCTCTAATGTTTGTATCGCTGGGTTGTCCATCGTGCTAATTATCAGGGGAATAGGACGAATTGTATAAAAACGATGAATTAGAACCAACGTAGCCACAACACCCGGATCGGATCACGTTTTAAAGTGATTACGAGGTCACATAATTAAAAAGAAATTATAAAAACTCCACGAATTATCCAAAATAATCTCGCATGACAACCATGCGATGACAGTTTCGTGCAATGTTACTGGATTTAAAAAATACGATTAGGTACGGCAGGCAGTTAGTATTGCTACTTGCTAAACTAAATCTAAGTTTATTCCAATTAACGCAAAAAATAAAAAAGGGGATGCAAGGCAACCCGTGAAGGCAACTAAATACGTATTACAAAATTGTAAGTTGTCTTAAATCTAAACGAAGTTAGAATAGTGTGCTTATTTTACATATGGGGCATGGGGCTATGGGCACTATAATGTAAACTTGTGTTCTGAAGAGTAAAAAGTGTATTTTTATTACTTAACATTTTTCTGTTGTTGTACTAATCAGGTTAGAACAACATTATTCTGCTCATTTTTGTAACTCGTATTTGTTTGAAACGTGTAATTAAACCTTAATTAAACGCAAGTCAAAAGTCAAAGTCAATCAATTCGAAAGCGGGCGCGAAGTTTAAACAAAAGGATCTTCATCAAATCTTCATGCAAATCAATGCAAATTACAAATGAAAAGCAGCTAGCCTGAGCTCTAAGATCCGTTTGCAAAATATAAAGATCAACTTTATTGTAGTCAGAACTACAATATGACTGATGTTGAGGGTCGCTCGCAGTGGCCAGAACTACTCAGAACTCCCAACCCACCTGTTAGTACCTATATATCTACTTCAAAAGGCTAGGTATTCTTTTCATCGTAGAACTTCAGCGCAGAAACGACTCAACGATTTGGCAAATTGAGGAACAATTTCTGTAGCATATAAGCATATTGAATCACGGGGCTCTTTATTTGCTTCACGTTTATGGAATCAGACAAAACATAAAATTCCATCATTTTGATACTTGTAGCGACTTACTAGTGCCATCTAGTGAGCACATATAGAAACTCCAACCGTGTTCTACATCGCGCTATCGAATAGTTTCACAACTCGGACGCGTATATACTTACAACTACCGACACGCTCGTCCCTCGGCTTCGGTCCCCAGGCATTACACCTGCCTGGAGCACAATATACGTAACAATGTTGTGTGTATTATGCCTTTAGAGATATCTCTCTATTGGAGCCTCCCCCCACATAATATGTGCTTACCATCTACCACATATGTACTTACCATCTCTTTCTGTGGCAGCGGTTTCATGTAGAAATATTTTCACGCTACTATTTAAATTGCCCCCGACGCAAAAAGAGGGGTGTTATAAGTTTGACCGCTATGTGTGTCTGTGTGTGTGTCTGTCTGTCTGTCTGTGGCACCGTAGCTCTTAAGTGGGTGGACCGATTTGAATGAAGTTCTTTTTATTTGAAAGCAGATTTTCTAGCGATGGTTCTTAGACATGTTTCATCAAAATTGGTTCAGCCGTTTTTGAGATATTGAACTTTGAAGTGGCAAAGTCGGGGGTTTTCCAACTTGTCCAACTTTTTGTTGGTTCGGTTATTACGAACGTAACGTAACGTTTCGTGTGCTCTACCTACCCCATTTGGGAATACAGGCACAGTAGTACCTACTAGTCTAGGTCATAAATATCTAGTTAACTTTTGGTTAGCAGCATAAAGGTGTATTGATATTTTTGTAGTCTTTATAATGTAATGTATGTACTTACGACCTTGACTGTACCTAAATGTACTATACTACTATATAGCAATAATAAAAATAATACAATACCTACACAGAAAGTATTTATATGATGGCGAATCTTCGCTAACGGTATTTTGAGTGGAAAATCTAGTCGGTTTATGTTACCATAACGTTTTTAGGGTTTCGGAGTCAAAATGGCAAAAACGGAACCCTTATAGTTTCGCCATGTCTGTCTGTCTGTCTGTCTGTCCGTCCGCGGCTTTGTTTAGGGACTATCATTGCTAGAAAGCTGTAATTTTGCACGGATATTATATGTAATCTATGCCGACAAATGCTGAGGGGAGGCCTGTGCCCTGCAGTGGGACGTTTATAGGCTGGGATGATGATAATGCCGACAAAATGGTACAATAAAAAAATAAAAATAAAAAATCTTAGGGTACCTCCCATAGGCGTATAGTGGGGGTGATTTTTTTTTCTCATCCAACCCTGTAGTGTGGGGTATCGTTGGATAGGTCTTTTAACCATTAGGTGTTTGCTAAGACGATTTTTCGATTCAGTGATTTGTTTGCGAAATATTCAACTTTAAAGTGCAAATTTTCATTAAAATCGAGCGTCCCCCTCCCCCCTCTAAAATCTAAACCAGTGGGTGGAAAAATTTGAAAAAAATCAGGATGGTAGTAAGTATATCAAACTTACAAGGAAAACTATAACGGTTAAGTTTGCTTGAGAATTATTAGTAGTTTAAGGGGCTGTTTCACCATCCATTGATTAGCGTTAACCGACGGTTAAATGTGATGCCGTCTCCGTCTATTCGAACAAAACAAATAGAGACGGCATCACACCTAACTACCAGTTAACACTAATCAATGGCTGGTGAAATAGCCCCTAAGAGTAAATAGCAGCCTAAGGTATAAAATATACCTAAACTTGGAAGATTCCGTATTAAATCCTTAGAAAAATATTACTTATTTTTTTCGTAATGGCTACGGAACCCTATTTTGGGCGTGTCCGTCACGCTCTTGGCCGGTTTTTTATGTGGCCCATTTAATGGTTATTTACTTTATGATAACCAGTCATTTTGCGATCTTGCAGTTTCAGTTGCAGATAGGTACCTAGGGTACCTACCTACTTATGTAGTCCTCGAGAATTTTTTGTGGCCATTGGGATTTCTTGTCATTTCATCACTATTTTGGACTTTCTGCGAATTGGTCTTTATACAATGTAGCCGTGTTGCAGTCTGAATCGAAACTCCGAAAAAGTAGTTGTTTTGATACCGAACCATACATTTAATTAAAATTATATGTGAATGCTGCGTACCTGAAGTATCTAGCTTCAGGTACTTAGATGTGCAACATTCAGAGAGGCGGTAACCAAAATTTTACTGTCATTATCACCTTAAAATCATCATCATCATCATGTCAGCCGAAAGACGTCCACTGCTGGACATTAGGCCTCCACCAAGGCTCTCCACTCAGACCGGTCTTGTGCTTTCCGCACCTTAAACTGCGATGAACATTTTCAGTTGTGTTACTTGTGCTCATACACAATAATTATTAAAATTACCTAACTATTTTGAAGCACAAAAAATTCTGTCTAAATGTACACAGCTGCATGATGATAAATGATAACATCATTTTGAAACAGGTATTCAATAATGTTTTGTTCGAGTCATGCTTTGGTAGGTATTTATAATTATAACACTTAAAAATTATTAGAAGTACATAATTCTTCTCGTTAGTGTGTATGAACATAGCCTATGTGTCAATCCAAATTATAAGATATTCCAGTGCCAAAATCTAACTCCCATACGTAACGTTCATTCATACACACTAACGAGTAGGATTATGTACTTCTAATCACATAGGCTACTATTATATTCCGGAAAATCGCGTAGTTTTTGTGGGAAAACGCAAACAAAAACTAATACATAAGTTCCTTCATATAGGTATGGACCTTTGGATGTAGAGTACCACTGCTTTACTGTATTACCTTTTTTATATGGTAGGGGCAAACCAGTAGGCGGGTCTGATGGAAAGCAATCATGGGCGTAGCCAGCCATGGGCTCAGGGTGGGGCAGCAGTCTAAAATTAATATGTAACTAGCAAGCTTGTAGTTAGTACCTAGATAATTTATTTTTTTGGGTTTGGTTAGGTACCATCAGCAAAATATGTGGTCTACCACCCTAAAATTGACAATCGTTTGCATGTCATAATGTACTAATAGACGTGTTTGTCAACTTGAAAGTTTGACTTTAGCGACATAAAATATTCATTTAATAGGAACTTGTTCAAAAATTGATAGACCACTTATTTGGCTGGTACTCTACAGGTCAGAGCCCCACCGTGGCTACGCCCATGAAAGCAATCACCGCCGCCCCATGCACATCCATATCATAATTAAGCTGAGTTACGGATGCGTCGCCGGTCCTTTGAGAAATGTGTAGGCTTGTTTAATCTATGTTGATCCCAGGAATCGAGTCGCAATAAGTAACAGAGCAAAGCCCGTAAAAAGAAAATAGTCTACCTATCTCTACACATGCAAGTAATTTTAAATGTCTGTAGATAGAGTTATGTACACACATATGCTACGAATTTTTTTCACGTTTATTCAAGCATATCCAATTATACAGCAAATGTTACATATACTTATTCACATGCCAGCCATTAGCTCGTGACTGGAAATATGATAAATTATAAGTTTTAATTGCTTGCTCATGATCATGATAAGACTTTCATGAGGAACACAAAAAGTTATTTTTTAAATGTAAATCTAATGAAATAATCATGTAAACTTTCGTGCACACCTATTTGCGAATTGAAAATGTCAATTTTACCTACACAATTGTTAATCTGGATATGGAAAAGTCATGGCAGTTTTTTTTATCACAATTGACTCACACAAACAGCAATGAAATGCCAAAACAAGGCTATCAACATTAATCTCAATGAAATTATTTCTTAGAAACTAATTGTTCTTCAATAATTTGTAATCTTCTTTCAAGTAGAGGCTTGTTCAATCTGTGCATACATAGAAATTGACCATTGAGAAATAAGACCGGGATGTCATGTCTGTATAGCCTGAGCCACCTTACATTTCCCTGTTGCGTAATATCAACTTTTTGAATTATCACTTTGTTTTTATATGGTTCTAACTCTTCCATAACTATATCACATAAGGGGCATGGGTCTTTTGTATAGAAAGTAATGATGGGAGGTCCGTCTGTGTCTTGAGATCTGTAAAGAATTACAAAATCTCAAGAACAAATTTAAAATAAGACAAAAACAATTTGAACAGCAAATAAAGGATTTAATAACATTGATACTCAATAATAAACAATTGTCTGACAAAAGGACCAATTACATACATTATTATTTACACATAAAATCAAGTTGGAATCAATTTTGACTTACAGCTACATAATTATTAATTATTTAACTTACACTTTTAGAATGTAAATAACTGTAGCTTTTTCTCTTTTAGAGTACTAGCAAAAATATTTCATAAAAGGCACAAAGTGAATACTTTTCAATCTTATATAAAGTGTCACAAATGAATACAAAATCACAAAACAATGAATGGAACTTACAATTTTTCAATCATAATGGATGATGCTCCACCACCACCATTGCAGATAGAAGCCACACCCTTTTCTCCTTTTTTAAGAGTGTGGCACAAATGGACTACAATACGTGCACCAGACATTCCAATGGGGTGACCAAGACTCACAGCTCCTCCATGAACATTGATCTTAGCTGGGTCTAAGTCCAGTATTTTCTTATTAGCAACAGCGACTACACTAAATGCCTCATTAATTTCCCAAAGGGCTACATCATCTTTCTTAACACCAGTTTTCTCCAGTAATTTTGGGATAGCCACAGCAGGTGCAATAGGGAAATCAATTGGATCACATTCACCATCAGCAAATCCAACAACACGGGCAATGGGTGTAACTTTCAACCTGTCTGCAGCTTCTCTGGTCATCAGAACTAAGGCAGCTGCACCATCATTCAGTGTGGATGCATTACCAGCTGTGACTGTACCATTCTCTTTTTGAAAAACTGTTGCCAATTTGTTAAACTTTTCAAAGTTGACTCTTTTGTATTCTTCATCTTCTGCAAATATTATTGGTGGAGCACCCCTTTTTTGTGGCACAGGTACGGGAACCAGCTCATCAGCAAAAACTTTTGATTCATATGCTGCCGCACTTCTCTTATAACTTGAGATGGCATAATCATCTTGATCTTGCCTGGAGATGTTCAGGTTCTTAGCAGTATTTTCTGCACAGTTTCCCATGTGGAATTTGTTGTACACATCAGTGAGTCCATCAAAGACAATTCCATCAACCAGCTGCATGCCACCATATGAAGTTTCTCCTCTCTTCAAGTAAAAAGGTACATTGGACATAGATTCCATTCCTCCAGCCAGAATAACATCCTGGGCCCCAGTCTGTAGGCCTTGTGCTGCTAACATAATTGATTTCATACCTGATGAACATACTTTATTGACAGTTGTGCAAATTGTGCTTTTAGGTAGACCAGCAAAGATGACAGCCTGTCTTGCAGGAGCCTGCCCCAGATTTGCAGAGCAAACATTTCCAATATAGACCTAAAAAGAAATAAATAAAAAGGTTAAAAGGAAGGTTAAATCTCAGTACACATAAATATTTACTGCTAAAAATATAACAGATTATCCTGGTGGTTGGATTTTTAATTGCCTGCAATAAATACTAAAATCTATAATATTATCTTAAAGATAACAAAATTATCTGATATTGTATTATTAATTGTTCCAATATAATCAATCTGAATTGCATACCTATAATAAACCTCTTGTGTGTCAAGTAACAGTAAAATGCTTGAAGAATTTGATTAACTGTTATGTGATGGGTGAAAAGTAGGTGAATTTAATTACCTCTTTTACTTCCTCCTTAGGAATGCCGGCTCTTTCTATCGCTGATTTGACGGCGACAGCACCGAGCTCTGGTGCTGACAGACTGGCTAGACTGCCTCTGAAGGACCCAATTGGAGTTCTTACTGCTGATACTATTACCACTTCGTTAAGGGATACTTTCGTAGAGTACGCTGCCATCGCTTTGAGAAACTGAAACAAAAAAAATGTTTAAACTCGAAACAAAACAAGTTTGTTAAAAAAAGTATCTATTACAAAACTACTAAAGCACCTTTGACGTAAATAGTTGAACAACGATAAAATTTAACTCCACCGACTATCCAGTATGCCAGGCAGCTCATGCACGACTGACTGATCGTCTGACACACAAAAATATTCAAGTTAACACGAACCTTTCGCGACGTACACATTTTGATGCTGATCAAACTACTTCCTTTAAGGAAAAGCATTATTATTCTTTAGAAAAAGAAATTTATGCAACAAAACAAGAATGTGACAAGCAACTGGCTGGTTTGGTTTGTGAATAAAATAACTTATCGGCCGTAATTATTTAAAAACATTTACACAAATTTATCTCAGTAGATAGAGTCCTTACAGTGTGACTTTTAACTTTAACTCAATTACATAAAGACGTAATTTGGTCTTACAAAACAGGAACCCTCTGCCTATTATCGCGTTTTATGATAGCAAACTTTGACCCCTTCAAGGCTGCGTTCCAATTCATCATGACAGTACAGACAGACAGCCAGCACAGAATAAATAATAGTACAAACAAATGACAGTACATTTTTATTTTATTTATTAAGATAAGCTTTTGAGGGCTATCGCGTATGAATTCGCCGCTAGAGGCGCTAGTTTGGCAAGAGGTCTCCGAAATGTCATTGTCAAATGTCACTGTTTTTGGGTGAACTAGGCGGGTTTATTTATAATTAGAATAATTTTGTGAATATTTTGCAATACCTGAAATTAATTATTATGGCAAATATGCGTTACGGGGCAATGAATGTCTGTTTTGAGACAATTTTGTCCTCCCTTTTTTCCGAATACAACGGGACCTACGCAACACTGTGGCATGCTCGATATTTTTATGGTACGGTTTTGAGGTAAATTAAATATGATTTAAATGTAAATTTTATTTTCACGCCCGTAATAACAAACTATCCACTGAACTTCAGGCAGGACCTTTGTCTACACTGGCGCCAACTGGTGAGCGCGAAAACGGTAACCCTCATTAATAAATAAAATCTTTTTTAGAATAGTCTGCCTGCCAGCGCATCGTCATGTTAAAAAGAGATGTGGCCACATGGAATGGCGACAAATAAAATAAAAAGAATCAACAAGTGCGAGTTGGACTGGTGCACCAAGGGTCCCATAGGATTTATTAAGCATGTCAAAACATAGAAGTTTTACTTTAAAAAAACAATCGTACTTATCTACATATCTAGTGTTCGCAGAGCCCTGATTTTATAAGAAAAACGTACACAGTGTGGGGTCTTAACCGGCTTCCATAAAGAACGGTACCTATAAAAAACTGATTTATATACAGTGTTAATTAAATAAATGAAAACCTGAAAATTGTTCAGAATCGAGAGTAGAAGCGATTTACACAAGACTACATTTTAAAGAATACCATTTAGAAAATAATATTGACTAGACAAAAACTGTTTTTTCATGTTTTTTAAACTGCTTTTTTCACCCTTGATTTTTTTTATAACACTGGTTTAGTTAGATTTGATGCAAAAAATAAAAATATGATTATTTTCCCCCGAAGGGATAAAAACGGATATATAATATATAACGGGTATGACCACGCATAACCTTTTACAGAGTAGTCCGATTTTGATAATTATTTTTTTATTGGAAAGCGTATACCCCGAGGGTTGTCCCATATAAATTTGGAAAAAATCCTACCCTAAGAGTAGGAAAACCAGGGATATTGGTTGTTCAGTCACTGATTGTAATGTATGTCCAGGCATAACTTTTTACAGTAGTCCGCATTTTGATAAATCTCTATTTTAACCCCCGACGCAAAAAGTGGGGTGTTATAAGTTTGAGCGCTATGTGTGTCGGTCTGTGGCACCGTAGCTCATAAACCAGTGGACCGATTTGAAAGCGTTTTTTTTTTGGAAATCAGGTTTTCTAGCGATGATCGGTTTAGCCGTTTTTAAGATATTAAACTTTAAGTTGTGACAAAGTCAGGGGTTTTCCAACTTTTTGTTGGTTAGGTTATATTTGGATAGGGTAAACCTTGAAGTTGGTATTATGTAAATTTGGAAAAAATACTTAATTAATATAATATATATAAAACTATATATATATATATATTCATTAAATTAAAGGTGGGAAAAAAAGTATAAGATAGAACTTATTAACAAAAAAATTAAACCGCCGTAAAAACCGAAAAGCAAAAATTATAAACCTTTTTCTCCTCTCTCTGCTATTTAATCTTAATCTAGATACTAGTTTGAAGTCGATTACGCAGTACAACCATCAGGAGTGGAGCTATACACGGTCAGAACGGTCAGTATGGGAAAGTCTGAAACTATAAGACATACGAAGATCTGTTGTTAGGAACCATGTCATCGATTTTAGTAACAAGAAAAACTCCATTTAAACATTTAAGTGAAACTTGAACTCAGCTCGGAAACCGAACCCGAACGATTTGAAAAATAAAACTTACTTTATTAAAGAATATGAACTAAAATGCATTTTATTCCTTCTAGATATCATGTTTCATAGTAACATTTATTGCTTATGATGTACACTATCGATATCCAAATAGAAATAATTTAAGTCTTATTATTCAAAACAACCCGGTTCGATTCTCAAACTGAGCAAAAGGTTTTTTTTTAAATCTATAAACAGTTTTTATTGTCATTAAAATTGATGACATGGTTCCTAACAACAGCTTATCGTAGGTATGTCTTATACTTAGTTTCAGACTTTCCCATACTGACCGATCTGAATGTTACACCCTGTATACCTAATGGGCTTCTATCACTCAACTGATTGAGGTTAAATAGGAGAGAAAGGAGAAAAAGGTTTATTATTTTTTGCTTTTCGGGTTTTTCGATAGTTTAATTTTTTTGTTAAAAATTATTTTGTGCAAGGCTTTTAAACCAAAGAGATGGACGGATGACTTGAGGCTTTATTGTCACGACTGGTGCTCGCGATCGTAATCAAATGACAGTTTTTTTAAGCTTCTGTGGTAATGAATGATGTCGTTGGTTTTGGGAAGATCTGAGATTTGTCGAATAGATGTGTGAGCCACCACGACCAGTCGGCTATCGTCTGCGTAGAGAGGTTATACTTCCTGTTATTTTTCATTTTGTTGTTGTCTTTTTGGAGGTAGTGAAAGTGTAGACGTCCAAGAGGCACAACAAACTATGCGGAAGTGAGGCGTCTTAGCAGAAGTTTTGCTTCCAGTCAGGTTAACTTTCTTTCCGTTACAGTTTCTAATAGCTGTTTTCTTGCTAGCGAGTTTTTCTTTTCGCTTATACTTTTTGTGTTTGCCTGCGTGTCCCATATTATCCCGAGATGTTCTTGTTTTTGAGATGGTGTTTGACTGGTCTTTTCTTTGTTCAGCATCTACCCGAGATGTTTCAGTATTTCACATGCCGTCAGGAGCATTGGATTTTGCCCCGCTAAGAGAAAATCGACGAGGTATACAACCACTCGGATTCCGTCGTTTCTTAGTACACTCAAAGGTTTGTACTGCTGTTGCTAGGCCAAACTTAACATCAAAAACCTTAGGCCTTAAAATTTGTTGAAGTCTTTTAGGTTGAATATTGGCCTGAAGGTGCTGTCTGCTTTCTATTTTAAGGATAATGGTGACAGGAATCCCGTTACAGCACAAATTTCTGATTCTATGGCATAGCTGGAATTTTGTTTCCAGCGATTTGGTGCTCAGACTGGAAAGGTGCTTTTCATTGATAAATCTACTCAGTTGAGGTATCCGTCGGGCGGGCTAAGCAAAGGGCGGTCAGATGAGCCGTCGGGTCGATCGAATCGATCCGTCGTATCAGATAACATTATTCCAGTTTCAGCAAGATAACTGGGTGCGAGTTCGGGCAATGGCCATGGTCGAAGCACTTCGCGGGCAATACAAGTGAGGAGGCACGCTGTTTGCATAGATATGTTTAATAAAACTTAGTGTTGATTATATCTGGCTGAAGGAGGAAGACCAGAAATAAAGATTTTGTAGGTTCTGAAAAGACCTTACTAATTTGTAGCTATTTGTGGAGCTTAGTTTCAGCATAATTCGCTTTCTTTGCAAAAAAGTCAAAGCGTACTGGACAAGCCAAGCAGCTAGCCGGCGCTCATTGGTCTGTGATGACGTAACGATAGTGCTGCCAATTTAGATGCGGAATTAGGTTATATAGGGAGCTTGTAAGGCACAACTTGGCAAAAAACCGACCGTAATCTCAAGGTGGGTCAAGCGAAGGCTTGGACCTCTAAATATCTAATATACGGGACGGGGATGCTTTAACACCAAGCAAAATTTATTAATTTCTAAGATGTAATATTACCTGAGCTTCTGTCAGCAGCTCAAAAGGAAGCTGCATAACCTTGGAGAAGACTATTTTGACGATTTCACACGATTGATCAAATCAGCTTCAAACAATAATTCCTTAGATGAATGATTGGTCCAATCATTCATCTAAGAATAATTGCTTCAAAATTCGTACATCCATTTACAAACTAGGCTGCCACAGAAAAACATATTGATATAAAGGTTAAACTTATAACATCCGTCTTTTAATAAAAAGCAATCGTGAAAAATAATCTTAAAATACTTTCTGGAAAATTAATAAATTGCAATGCATGTGATTCGAATTGGAACGCACCAATTTGTTTGCACGATGACACGCCTGCCGCCAGCCAGTATGTGTATGTATAACAATGCGTGCCGTGCCGTGGCGTGGTTCTTTTCTTTATCAACACAATTTGACAAAATCAGAAAATCAAATCACACGTCTTCGTAGATGGCACTAGGTTATTTATACGTTAGTACTATTATATATTCTGTGACTAGGTATAGCGATGGAGCGCCACGAAATAGGTGGGAAGCCGGTTATGGAAATAACAGTAATAAAATAAATTAAGAAATTAGTAAATAACTTATTGACGACGTCAAAAGTTGTTGCTATTTAAGATTATATTCTTTGCTTTAATTTGATAGTGATAATCCAAAATAAAGGGAGCGTGTGGGGAGCGTTAAAATGGAACTTTGATTCAACAGTGACATAATAATATTTCAAAATGTACTGCCCAAGAATTTTGAGTTGTGATCAAATTAAATTTTAATTTATTTGCGTTGACAGCAGCTTATTTTTTGTGTTTTTTGGACACACTTGATGTATCGAAAATACAAACAGACATGGATGCACAGAAAAACCAAAAAAGAGATCAGCGCTGGGAATCGAACCCAGGTCCTCAGAAATCCGTGCTGCGTGCTATAACCCCTACACCACCGCTGGACAGGAGTTTAGACACGAATTTCTCCTATGCACACATATATCTCAGGTTGCTACTTAAGCAGATGCACAAGCGACATCTATGTTTCGCTCTCATCGAGAGTATTCGAGAGACGTCACATTCTTTTGTAACACTTGATGTACTCAACCAACAGCCCTCAGCTCTTTTTATACAGGGAACTGTTTGTGTATTATTTACATTTACTGTAAAACTATACAGGCTGTAAACGGGGCTGGGCCGGGTGGATCAAACGAAGACCAAAGGTAGATGACCTCAGGAGCTACCGAATTGACCCCCATGTATGTTCAGCGATTTTCTTTTGTTTCAGAGTTTTAGTGAAAATTTCAGAAATATCAGATTTCAGGTATAATTTATTAGTGCGACCGTGAATTTCTTTTTCGGAAGTAGTGAGAGCGGGTCTTCCAATTCACCATTCTTCACATCATCAATTCATCATTTTTAACTTGCGAACATTTAGATCATTTTAATTGTTATATTTTAATTTCGATTAACATTAAGGTTTTTTCATAGAAAATAATTTAATTTGATGCATTAGTCGATGCTTATTTAAAGTTACATTTAAGTAGCGATTTAAAAAGTGTTTTTTACTACTAGCGCCCTTTCCATATTATTTTTAGTGATGGCTAGGGACTATCTAAGAAAATTTTATTGGTTAAAATCTTCATAAGCTAAGTTAGTTTTTAAAGTAATTTGCAAAAAAAAATGATAAAAAAAAAATCGCCTGAAAATTTATGAAAAATTAAAAATTACTCAAATTATTGAGTTTTATTTTTAGTTGTAAAATGTATGATGACACGAGTTAAAATGGAATTGTTATTTGTTAGATCGAATAGTTTAGCTACTACTAAGAAATTATACGCCATTTCTGAAATTTTCACTAAAATGCTCATAACTGAAACAAATGAAAATACATGGGGGTCGATTCGGTAGCTCCTGAGGTCCCCTAACTTTGGTCTTCGTTTGATCCACGCCCCCCCCCCCCCCGTATACAACCTGTATAAAGCAAGGTCAATAAATGTAAAGTAAATAGTTTAATTTTTTAAATTAAAATTAAAATTTGAAATTGTCGTGATTAGAGTTAGATTAGATTATTATATCTAGTTCCGATTTAAAATTTTGTGATTGAAACGAATCGAAAATTGAGCGTTTTTTCAACAGCCTCGAACCCATCTCGCTCACGTCCAGTGAGTGAGTGAGTAGAGTATTGAAGTGAATGAGAGAGAACTCAACTCACTCACTCACTCATCATACTCACTCACTCGTGTTCGTTCAGTCACTTCAATCAATCAGGTAGTCAGGCAGTACAGTACAGTAAAAATGTTTCGAGAAATTGTGATAGACATGAATTAATTTAATTTTATACTTCTTTATAAGCCTTAGTGTTCAGTTATCGACACATCACAAAAAATACAATTTGAGTACGTTAAATTATACATAAGAGAAACATTTTTATAAGGGTATTACAGTATACAAACATAGTGTTGTGTTAGAAAAAAAAAATACTGGTTGGTAAATGTCGCTAAATATCAAGAAACAGGTACAAAAAAGGATTCAAAGGTAAATATGTTGTGTTATAGAGATATTTTGTTTCTTTTTGCTGAGAATATTAACTCTTATTTAAGTTCAACACTAAATAAAACACTGCCTCAACGAGTTAAGTAAAATTTTGTTGATAAAAAGAAAAAAAAAACAGTTTTTTTGATTAGGATTTAACAGAGAAATATTCTAGCTGAGAGTTAATATTTTTTCAGTCACATTTATAGCTTATCTTTTGTTTCTTGCATTCATGATAAATTTCGTTGTTACGAAATTTTTATCTTTCCGTTACTTCATTGTTACCTATGTTATGTGCAATTGAATTGAATTTTTAATCTTACAATATGATCTAACATTGTTTTGTAATTTGTTTTGCCACTACAGGTTGTTAGCATTTAGTTGTGTTCATGTTAGTTAGAGCTAAGTCCAGTAGTAGTTCTCCACTCGGGATTCTATTATTCAGGTCAAGTAGTACCCATTACTTTCTTTCGTTTTTTTTTGTCCTCACTTACCCTCATTGTGATGACAGTAAATGTTCAATTGACAAGTGTTAGATTAATTCAAATTGCATTAAGTTTATTTAGTTGTGTTATGGATTTAATTGTTATACCTATGTGGTATTTAAATTTTAACCTAGTTTTAATATATTTAGTAGTTAGTATAAATTTAAATTATAAAAAGGTATTCTGAATATTAATATAATTTTCATGGTTTGGTATGTTTTCACTTACTTTGTAAGTATTATGTGTGTCGGGTTCAACATAGATGATATTTGCAATCCAGCAGCTATAGTAGTATCAAATCAATCTGTTAACTATTTGGCAGCCATAGCTTTGGCATCAAGTTTTAAATTTGTACAGAAAAAACAAATGTACCAATACTTAATTTTTGTTAAACCAAATTGGAGGTATTTTTTTCTTCTTTATCAAATCATGTCAATTAGCAGAAATTAGGTAGGTAATTCTGACTATTATTCATGTAATACCATGTTATGTATGTTTTCATTTAATATATTGAAAACATAAAGACTTCTTTGATTATTTGCATTAGGGGATTATCTGTAGAACTACTGAACTAGTTTTAAAATGCTCAATCCTTGGAAACCACAAAGCAAAGACCACAAAGTTACCGTGAGATCCAGCTAAAGTTGTGAGTAACAGCTAGAAGTTAATAAATGTTCTCATAATGTTCTTTAAGGATTTATCAACACCATATATTCACATGAATTGCAAATGTGTGTATATAGTAGCTGAATATATGCCACTCTTGCTATGAGAGTGCTAATGTCCAGCGCTACCGCTTGGGAGCCACTAATTAGCCCTATTAGACTCGATTCATATGTAGATATGTTTTCAAAGCGAACACTAACATGTATAAACTGTGGAAAATTGTCACTAAAAAACATTGTGCGTACATAATTGGATGCCCTATGGCTCCCTTTGAACTGCTTTATGACTGAATTGTTTATTGCAGGGTTGGCCTCGAGGAGAGCAGGTTATGACTTGGGCCATGCAATAAAAATGGAAGTGGTTAACATAGATGAGGGTCGCTATGAGCAACGGGAGAATCATATGCCTAGCTGCAGCACTACCTCAAACACCTCATGTAGTGTCTCCGAGAGCAACTATAGTAGTGAACAATCAAGTGATGACCTTGACAAATCAGATGATGAAGACTTAAGAGAGGATCTACAAAAAACTATTCCGGAATGTTATAAGTCTGATTCGAATATTACATCACAAACTTCTACAGACATCACAAACGATGAAGACTTTCAAGCAACAGCGCTGTGCCAATTTATGGACATTCTAAATGACTTAGATGAAGTGCTAGACAAATCTTTGCTTGCATGCCTTGATGACGGAGCTAAAAATTATGATAGTGATGAAGGGGATCTTATTTGTAAAATTAAAGAGTGCATTGGTGATGCTGGACGTTCGATTGACTCTGAAATGCTCAGTTCCTTGGATGACAATGCTCAAGTAGTAACAGCAGGCACAAGCAGAAGCGTTCATGTAAATGAAGCCTCAACACAAAACATACATGAAGGGCTTAACCATCGTAGGATTGAGATCCTAGGAAGATCAAGAAGCTTTGCAGAAGTGACTGGAAATAATAGAGAGGCCTTGGTACCTTCGTTAGAGAGAGCTGGAACCACTAATGATAATTTACGTAATTCAATGCGTTGTTTAGATCCTATAGTTCTGCCGGCTTTAGCGACGCCGGAGTCTAGCGAGCCGTTGACACTGCCTGTTATATTATTTTTGGAACATCATGTGAATTTGAGGCCGACGAGCGCGCCGATCCAGTTGCAAGTAACGGCTGCTAATTTGAGCAGTGATGGGTCGTCGGGGCCGTTGATTTTGGGTCGAAGGGCTCTACTGATGAACCGCACGCTGTCTCTACCGTCGCCGGGGGACAGTGACGCGACGGGCGAGTGGCCGGGCCGCAGTCCCGCGCGCAGCCCCGCCCACAGTTCGAGCTCGTCCAGTGACTCCAGTGAGTCTTTGACCGGAGTTACCGCTGCCGAACAAACTGCAATTGCTGCCACTGAAGAGAGGTAACGAATATTCTAATTATATAATCCACGTTGTTGTTACTTATAGGTTACTAGTGACCCACCCTTTAACGCACGGGTGTAACTTTAAAAAAAGTCATATAAAATAAAGGAAGTCTATAATCAAAGGGGTAACTTCACAGTTTAATCATCCCTTTTATTCCGAAAGTACATCCGCACGGAGCCAGGGCGCGTCTCACGTAATATATATTATATACTAGCTTTTGCCTGCGACTTCGTCTGCCTAGAAATCGCTTATCGCTTTTCCGCGGGAACTATGCATTTTCTGTCCAAGAAGATAAATAAATAATTATATAAGAATTATTATTATTGTTTTGTGACTTCTAAACTGTTTATATTATATTGAATGAATGAAGAATGGTATGGTATGGTCTTTAAATAAGATTATTTATAGTGTGTGTGTTGTAATTTGGTGTTTTATTCCCAGAAACGAAGAGACTGAAGAACCTCCCTTTGGAGTATGGCCGCATCGCATGAGCGCCATGCTAGCTTGCCTCAGCTGCACCGTGGGGATATTCAACATTTCACGATTTGCCATATTCAGTGTTCATTTCGGAGCAAACTTCCTACTGCAGTTTTTCATACTGTCGCTTTTAGTCGGTATACCGTTGTTTACGCTGCACCTGTGCTTGGGACAAGTCCTAGAGTCCGGGCCGGTGGACATGTGGAGGATATCGCCGATATTCCAGGGTGTAGGGGTTTCCATGCTGATTGCGCAGGCCGTTATGGGTATCTACAGCATCATTGGACTATCCTGGATATTCGTCTACTTCCGAGACTCCTTCATAACATCGAACGACAAGTACAAATGGGCTTTGCCGCACGAATATTTTAATTTCGAAGGTGAGTGTCCAAACTGCTCTCATAATGTTTTCTCAATATTTTTTTCAATGTTAATGAGCTCTGCCTAATGTCAATGGACAAACGAATCAGGAAACGCCGCCGAAGGTCGTCTATCGCGGTAGTCAATTTAGCCAATTGTTTTTTTTGATGAGTCTATGCGATATCGCTGATTTGCTAAGCGATAAACAATAACAAGCTCGTAATGTATGACCGTTCACTTTCAGATTCGGGCGCGAGAAATGCTAGTTTAAAAATTCATGATACGCTGCCGTTATATTTTCACGGGGAGGTGTTACAAAAAAGCACGGCGTCCAATAATAGTTTGGGCACCATAAAGTTCCAAGTGGCGTTTAACCTGGCGGTCGTGTGGATGATAGTATTTGTTTCGCTTAGCAAAGGTCTGCGGTCGTACGGCAAGGTAACGCTTACGTCATTTTGCAATACTCGTACATAGAAATGCAAATTGGACGACAATTTAACGAACCGTTTGACATGTTGCAGGCTGTGTACGTGCTAATATTTCTGCCGATATGCGGGACCCTGGTGCTCTGTACAAAGCTGCTGACACTTATACCTTACGACTCCTTCACAAACATATTTACGGAGACGGATTGGAGCGAGTTCTTTGTTGACAGTAATGTAAGTTGTACTGTACATCATTAAAAAATCAAATTAGTCATCTTAATTATCCCAAAAATAATTTTGTATTCTTTGAGTCGATTTGGCAGCCCAAAATTATTTTATTACATTGATTATGAGATTTAGGGACCAATTTTTTATAATGCATACTCGAAACAAACCTATAGAAATAAAAGTAGAGTCTGATCGATGAGTAGAGTATAGTAAATTATACTTCTAAATAATATTGAAAAATACCTAGTCGGGAAATTAAACTTTAGTTGTAACAATTAAAAAAAACCCATTTAGTCATACTTGTTAGAGACAAAATGCTGCACTTCGTGAAGAAAGCAAGCCGCTTTGCACAGTGATAGTACACACTAAACTGAGTGATTTGACTCGCAGCAGCGGAAGTTTCACCCCTTAGGAACAGAGATGGCGCCACTTCTTTAAAAAATATTTCAAAAAATTCTACAAGCTAAAGTAATAAACCGATTTCTATGTTTAATATCTCAAATGAGAGCCTATTATATACGTTACTTATAAAAAATACAAAAAAAATATTTACAAAAAACTTTTGTCAAAAACGCCATCTTAAGTTTTTTTTTTCTTACCTGATTTGTAGTTTTTACTTGATTGCTTAAAAAACTGTATGCAACATGAATGATTTAATGCATGTACATATTACTGAGTATATAACAAGTATTTAAAAAAAATCCGACACCGATACCTGTCATATTTAACGAAATATGACAGTTTAAATGTGAGCACAAATTTCTTTAAAAAATATTTCAAAAAATTCTACAAGCTAAAGTAATAGACCGATTTCAATGTTTAATATCTCAAATTAAAGCTCATAACATTCATTATTTACAAAAAATATAAAAAAATATTTACTGAAAACTTTTGGCAAAAAACACCATCTCAAGTTTTTTTTTCTTACCTGATTGGTAGTTTTATTTGATTGCTTAAAAAACTGTATGCAACATGAATGGTTTAATGCATATACATGTTACTGAGTACATAATAAGTATTTAAAAAAAAATTAACACCGATACCTATCATATTTCACGAAATATGAAAGTTTAAATGTGAGCACAAATTTCTTTAAAAAAATTCAATAAATTCTACAAGCTAAACTTATAAACCGATTTAAATGTTTAATATCCCAAATCAAAGCTCATAAAATTCATTATGTAGAAAAAATATTAAAAAAATATTTACTGATTTACTGAAAATTTTTGGCAAAAAACGCCATCTTAAGTTTTTATTTCTTACCTGATTGGTAGTTTTTACTTGATTGCTTAAAAACATTGTATGTTGTATGCAACATGAATGGTTTAATGCATACTTATATAATTTCTGAGTAAATAAAAAGTATTATAAAAAAAACCTACACCGATACCCTTCATACTTCACGAAATATTTAAGTGTAATTGTGCACGCTTTTCTTACAAATAAATTTCAACGAAATCTTCAAGTGAAACTAGTACTCTGATTATAATGTTTAATGTTAAATGAAAAGAAGAACGAAATTACCTAATTTATTAAAAAGAAAGTTTTTTCCTGGTGTTACGAAAAAATATAATTACATTAAAATTAGTAATTATTAAGACAATAAATAAAAACTATACCGTTTCCGGCATAGTTGGTTCTGAGATGTAATATATATTGCTTAGTAGTTGGCGAATTTATTTAAAAATTAGCTTTTTATGTGATAGGTAGGGCTACAGTGCCTAGTTGATTACCATTAGATCTAAAATTTTGTGCCTACCTGTGGAAATCAGTGGTCAGCATACTAAATAACCCTGCATTGAATATTATAATTACTTACTTTTGATTTGTACAGCCACCTTTGCAGGATTTACACTGGGCAGTGCATGGTAAGCTGACCCGACGACACCCACAACGCATGGTATCGCAGCCAGATTTGCAGCCACAATGGTCCAAGAGGCTTAATTGCGACCAAATCGCTGTAACTGCCGACAATTCTGGAGTCCTTCTCTTTTGCCTTAGTCCATCCCCAAGAAGATGGACATGGTATGGACATGCTCTCTATAAACATACACTGCGTGAAGCTTACCAAGCGGGCCAAATATGGAGAAACGCGCTGAAACCAGAAGTTTCCGTACCATGTCCATCTTCTTGGGGATGGACTAAGGCAAAAGAGAGCTGGCAAAAGAAAGTAAGCTTCTTGGACCATTAAGTATTGTGGCTGCAAATCTGGCTGCGATACCATGCGTTGTGGGTGTCGTCGGGTCAGCTTACCATGCACTGCCCAGTGTAAATCCTGCAAAGGTGGCTGTACAAATCAAAAGTAAGTTAATATAATATTCAATGCAGGGTTATTTAGTATGCTGACCACTGATTTCCACAGGTAGGCACAAAATTTTAGATCTAATGGTAATCAACTAGGCACTGTAGCCCTACCTATCACATAAAAAGCTAATTTTTAAATAAATTCGCCAACTACTAAGCAATATATATTACATCTCAGAACCAACTATGCCGGAAACGGTATAGTTTTTATTTATTGTCTTAATAATTACTAATTTTAAAGTAATTATGTTTTTTCGTAACACCAGGAAATTTTTTTTTTTAAATAAATTAGGTAATTTCGTTCTTTTTTTCATTTAACATTAAACATTATAATCAGAGTACTAGTTTCACTTGAAGATTTCGTTGAAATTTATTTGTAAGAAAAGCGTGCACAATTAAAATTAAATATTTCGTGAAGTATGAAGGGTATCGGTGTAGGTTTTTTTTATAATACTTTTATTTACTCAGAAATATATATAAGTATGCATTAAACCATTTATGTTGCATACAACATACAATGTTTTTAAGCAATCAAGTAAAAACTACCAATCAGGTAAGAAATAAAAACTTAAGATGGCGTTTTTTGCCAAAATTTTTCAGTAAATATTTTTTTAATATTTTTTCTACATAATGAATTTTATGAGCTTTGATTTGGGATATTAAACATTTTAATCGGTTTATAAGTTTAGCTTGTAGAATTTATTGAATTTTTTTAAGGAAATTTGTGCTCACATTTAAACTTTCATATTTCGTGAAATATGATAGGTATCGGTGTCAATTTTTTTTTTGAATACTTATTATGTACTCAGTAACATGTATATGCATTAAACCATTCATGTTGCATACAGTTTTTTTAAGCAATCAAATAAAAACTACCAATCAGGTAAGAAAAAAAAACTTGAGATGGTGTTTTTTGCCAAAAGTTTTCAGTAAATATTTTTTTTATATTTTTTTGTAAATAATGAATGTTATGAGTTTTAATTTGAGATATTAAACATTGAAATCGGTCTATTACTTTAGCTCGTAGAATTTTTTGAAATATTTTTTAAAGAAATTTGTGCTCACATTTAAACTGTCATATTTCGTTAAATATGATAGGTATCGGTGTCGGATTTTTTTTTAAATACTTGTTATATACTCAGTAATATGTACATGCATTAAACCATTCATGTTGCATACAGTTTTTTTAAGCAATCAAGTAAAAACTACAAATCAGGTAAGAAAAAAAAACTTAAGATGGCGTTTTTTGACAAAAGTTTTTTGTAAATATTTTTTTTGTATTTTTTTATAAGTAACGTATATAATAGGCTCTCATTTGAGATATTAAACATAGAAATCGGTTTATTACTTTAGCTTGTAGAATTTTTTGAAATATTTTTTAAAGAAGTGGCGCCATCTCTGTTCCTAAGGGGTGAAACTTCCGCTGCTGCGAGTCAAATCACTCAGTTTAGTCTGTACTATCACTGTGCAAAGCGGCTTGCTTTCTTCACGAAGTGCAGCATCCGGCCAAAAAATGGCCTTAACAAGTATGACTAATTCAAAAACGTTATGTACTCGTATTTTGAGCGATTAAAAAATTACGCCCCTGCTCATTTAAACTCAATCCAACATCCAACCCCAATTTGTAGGTACTTGATTTATATGCAACTAGAAGCAATTGCCTTGCTGCTCCGGGAAATACTGTGCAAGATAGTTACATATTTTTTCCATGAAAAGAGGCCTTATTGTCTCATATGCCGAGTTTAGACTTGCAAGAAAAATCGTGCAAGTTGCATTACATTGCGAGGCCGTAAAGTCAACAAGTTTGTAGTGGTCAATCGAACGCCGCAATGTAATGCAACTTGAAAGATTTTTCTTGCAAGTCTAAACTCTGCTTAACACACTTGGAATTACAAATACATAGTTTTCACCACTTCTTTCTATCCACGGCATAAGACAAGGGTAGAAAAAGATGGTGAATGCGGTCGCGTACGTCAGTGTGTTAGACAATACGGCCTCTGATCTAGCTGTATAGATGATTTGGTTGGTAATTGTGTTGTGTAACCTTCTACGGTTATTGGTTTAAGTTCATGGATTGGATATACATATACACCCATCAAAAGTGCCTATGGATCATTTTTATCCCTCGACAGTTATAAATATTTCAATAGGCATATTACTACTGAGTCAGACAGAACATCAAATTTGTCTATACAGAGATAATGAGTATCCCAAGACTTTTGATGTGTATTGGTTCACTTGGTATACTTGGTTATTATAGAGCTGGACGGCGGCTGCCCAGGAGACATTTCTGACTTGGGGTCTGCTTGGAGCCTGTGTTATGCAACTGACTTCCCATAAGAACGCTAAGAACAAGACTAGCGCGATGCTGCAGAAGGAAAGCGCTTGTATCGTCTCATTCACGTTTGCCATTCTGCTATTGAGCTCTTTTCTGGCTAATACTTGCGTTCAGATATTGAAGAGTTATGGTTATGCTTACATCCCTGGAAGCTTTGGTGAGTGTTTACACATTTCGAAATTAAAGTGAAGTTTTTTTTTCTATTTTGTTTGCGACGCTTAAGTGCACCTGTGTGATGCTAGCCCCATTGGAAGACTCGATACCACACTGTTTGAAAGTAATTAGAGCGGCTATAAAAATTAAACTTATTTTCATAGTTTGTATGTATCAAATCACGTTTTGTAATTATGGATAACGTTTCAATGGTAAAGTCGGATGAAACAAATGAATTAGTCACTCAAATCATTAATTCTGATAATGTATGGGTTTTTGTGCAGTCAAACTGAGTTGTAAAATGTAAATTATCAGACAGGTAACAGTAACCTTCGCTCTGAAAAGATTGTGCAGTGGTACAGTCACCTGCATTTATATGTGCCACAGCGGAGCGTGCAAAAATATCTGACACGTCCTACCGGCCCTAGAAATAAAGTCTTATCAGACAGTTCGCTGCTTAAATACAAAAGGGCCACAAATAAAAAAAAAAGTTTTATTTTTATTGCAATAGTTGCACGTTAAATAACATTTAAAATGCAATTATTGCGATTGAAAAAAAAAAAATTTTTTTTTGACTTGTGGCCCTTTTGTATACGAGCAACGATTTATGCATGCTTTGTTGTGTCAATATATTGGTGCTGGTGACTACGCCGCAAAATTTCTTTGGCTACTATTATGAACGCATTGTATGGTTAAAAAACCTAAAACATTTTTTTTTTATATACACAGAAACTGTCCAGTCCTCCCAATTCCTTTGGCCTACTTCGGAACCAATGCCTGGCAACACAGTCTCGACACCAATCCGCTACAGAAGCCACTATGCCAGTCTGGTTGGCATAACTGTGTGGAAAACGGGCAGCGCAGTTAAGTCCTTCAGTGGTTGGCAACCCTTACAATTGGCGACGCAAATCGTGCCTGCAACATTGGCAGTGTTGCCACCCAATATGGTAAGTTGACAAATGTCTGAGTGCCAAGGGGCAGTGGTAGTAATTCACTAACCATAAAATATGTAGTTTGTTGTAATTTTTTACAAAAAAAAGTTGGCAGGAAGCTATAACGGTCTTCTTCCGCGGTAGTCCTGAAGAATGTACCTTTGTATTTTTCTTCAGGAAATCGACGTATCGTCATTACTCATTGTAGGCAAGGTGACACAATTTTATTGTTAAGTGGTAAGGAAATTCAACAGTCACTCCATTTTACAATTCGAATAGTGACGCTATAGCAATGATGTTGACGATGACAACATAATTAGATCCAGGGTAGGGTTAATGGTGCTAATAAAAATAGGTTTAATGTGAATAACGTGTTATGATTATGTTAATTATTATGATCTGCATCGAATTCTATACTATATAATTAAGGCCGCCGGACGTAAATTGCCTGAGCAAATACGAGTATAACTGATAACAGAGAGTTAAAGTGGATATATCATTGTAACTAACTCAAAAATCGTAATGATTTAACAAATTTGTACAAATTGTGAATTTTGAGAAATAATCGAATTTAATTAATATTACGTACCATTGTACAGTTGAATTTTAAATTTAAGTTTCTTGAAATAAATCCTAAACAAAAACATTAATATCGGTGATTTGGCTATATTATGACAGCTCAATTTATTCATAGGCCGATTGTACACTGATGATCTTTACTAATAACAACTGATCCAATCTGTTTGTTTATAAGCTTTAAACAAGGACTCATTCAGTTTTCATTCATAACCGTATTAAATACATCTATGAATTATATTTACTTACCCATAAAAGCTACAATACATAATCAAAACAAATATTTATGAATTGAGCAGAAAAAACTTCGAAGTAGTAGAACTAGCCTGACCTAGGTGGCTCACTATTCACTATTTTATTGGCGGCAAAGTCAATAGTGTGTATAATCGAAGTCTCTAGCTCATCATAATAAATGTAAGTGCTGGTGATTTGTTTGATAAAGTTTCATCCAAACTGCATTCGTCATACTCTGTTACCTCGTGTTCGCAATATAAATAATTCTCAGCTGTTTATGCAACGGATTATGAATACAAAACATAATTATATTATAGTGCCAGTACTACATTGTTCAGATGATGCTTAAATATTAAAGTTATGCAGGCTGCTGACTTATGCATACATGATTGTGAGAATCGAACTTTTCAGAATTTTGCATTGAAATTGTTTTTATGAAAACAAACGACAATGATGAGACCGTTTGAGTGATGGAAACCGGGTTAATTATCTGTTCTATACACTGCAGAACGTACGATATTAAGAAGTATCCATATTTAAATCAGTTAATCTACCTTGAAATCATTGCTCCAGGACAAAATACGTTTATCCATGTTGGACCACATGACCGCACAGATGTAATTTACCCTTAAGGCTGAGTTTCCACTAAAGATGTGCGAGGATGCGTTGCGAAGAATGTGTTTGCCATAAACCAATAGAAATTCTCTTCATTTACCTCGCTCCGTTCAGCTCTATTTTAAACAGCTGGGAAGAGCGAGGATAAGTCTATTGATTCGTGACAGAGACATTGCTTGCAACGCATATCCGCACATCTCTGGTGAAAACGTAGCCTAAAGATGTCAAATTGGTCTAATTCGTATCGGCTAATCTCAGAATCGAACAAAGTAAAACAATGCTGTTTTTGTTCCCAAAGATTGCGGTCTATCCGGTGTAAGGCTGTAAGTATAATCAACCATGAGAAAATGATAACAATGTGAATCGAAATCTTTCACGTCTTTTATGTAATGACGAATAATGCCAAAAGTTAGACAATAACCTTTTACCTGAATAAAATGAGGCCATCAAAATAGTTACGATTCGAATTAACTCCAGTACAGTCAAATGATAACGACACTGTTCGTAAATAAGTAAATAAACGTAAGCCTATTTTATATAAAAAATATATACCTATATTGCTTACATATATATTATCAAACTAGCTGTCTCGCGTGGACCAAACACATTATTACTCTGTTTAAAAAAAAGTCTTAGTAGTTTTGACCCATGAGCTATCAAGCAAAGGGTCATAGATTCAACTTCGGGCTCGCACTTCCGAGTTTTTTTTTAAATTTATGTGCTATATGACACTTGAAATTTGCCATGAGCTTTACCGCAAAGCAAAAAATACCTAAGGTAGCTTCTAACTTAAACCGAACTGTATTTGATATGCTCGACGATTTTGAAGGGAGCTCAACTTACATTGGTTATTTATCTATCCACGAACAATCTTCTTTTAGGTTTGCATTTCGATTCCCTCAACCCCCGTTATACTTAGTTGCTCTATAATGCTGTGTTCTTAGTTGCTATATAACGTAGAAAAAATTATAACGAGATAACCATAAAATATAGAAACAAAAAATTCCTATCCCGATTTTATTTGTTTTTATTCCAGCTATCACCAGCATGGGCCGTGATATTCTACTTCATCCTGATAATGTTTGGCATCGGGCAGCAGTTGGCTATATGGCACTGCGTCATAACTGGCATAATGGCGATCAATGCCGAGGCGCTGAGGGTTTGGGAGACCACAATCACGTTTCTGAGCTGCGTAGTTGGACTGGGCATCGGATTGCTTCTTACTACTGATGTAAGTTTGAGTTATATTTTGAGTAGATTTAATTTGAAGTTTGCCAATTGCTAAATATACTTGTAACGGCTGTTAATTTTCTAGCTTTTTTTGCTACATTTTTTAAACATGAAAGTGAAGGTCAATTGAAAAAAATCGTGAGGGAATCTGGACAAACCTGCGAAGTAATTCAATGATGCGTGTGAAGTTTAAAATCAGTAGTGGGCCCGCGTGGGAACTGAGGCACAGGCCTCTTCTCAGAATGAGAGTGAAGCAGTGGGACCTTTATCATCATCATCATCATCTCAGCCGTAGGACGTCCACTATTAGACATAGGCCTCCCCCATAGACCTCCAGTCGCTTCGGTTGGCAGCGGCCTGCATCCATCGTGAACCCGCCGCTTTAACCAGGTCATCCGCCCATCTCGTTGGTGGACTTCCTACGCTGCGCTTGCCAATCCGCGGTCTCCACTCGAGAACTTTTCGGCCCCAACGGCCATCTGTTCTTCGTGCTTTCTGACCAATTCTATATTTTAGTTAAGAGTTTTGCTTAGTTCAGGTTTTATTCAAAACCTAATAAACTCAATCTTAACCGCCCTGATTAGTTACACGTCAATGTACATATTATAATTATGAAAACATCAGAATTGCGTGTTAAATGTATGTTAATTTTTGAATATTAACACAAAATGTGTTGACATACTGAAATTTTCCTTTCCTTGAAATGTGTGAACAAATCTTGGAATGTAAATGACAAATAACACCAAATTTCACGCCTAACTTATATGGGCACCGTGAAATAGAAACAAAAGACTCAGGGAGCTTTTGTATAACACGAAAGTGAATACTAACAATTTCGTCGTAGTACCTTCAGCTGTGCGTGTTTTGATTTTAAAGGGATATTGCTGGACTACATAGTAAGTAGGTCCTGAAATAAAGTGAGTGATTTTTAAAGACATTCGGGTCAGTCCAATCTATCATTCTAGTCAGAATGACGATAGAATTACCGTGTAACCTTCTCGAGACTCGACTTCTGGTGCAGGCTGATGAAAATAAAGCGTTTTCAATATGAATAAGAAGTGTACCGATAGTGACACAGGCTCTATTTGTCGTTAACACTAATGCTTCTTGTATAGTATATTATTAATCTTTTGTTTTTCTGCATTTTGCAGCACTAATTAATAATTTGTGTAAATAAACTAATACGGAACTAGTGTTAATAAACTAATCAAGTTAGACAAGTTAGTAAACCACCGACATTGCAAAGTTCAGTATCTCAAAAAACGTCTGAACCTATTTTTATCAAACATAGCTAAAATCCACCGCAAGAAAACTCGCTTTTATATCAAATAGTTACCGCATCTAACAATTTCGATTCGGCATACCAAATTTCAATTAAATACGTACAGCCGCTTTAGCGTGAAGGACACACAAACTTTTGCATTTATAATATTAGTAGGATGGTGCATATAATGCATTTTATTTTATTCTGTGTGCTCTGTTTACCGCGTGTTAACATGTAACCTTGTATTCTGCAGTTAATATTTCTCATTCACAAATGATAAAATTACTTAATACTTCGTCATTAACTGAGTCATCATTGCCAGGATGTACCAATGCGCTAAATTTCAATGACTCACATTGTTTTGAATAAATCGAAAGTTTATCTCTTTGACGTGAGATATACCGCTAAGTGTATTGAGGTCAAGGTTCTTTCTATATCTGGGTGAATGTGGGTGAACTAAGTAATTTACGTAGTACAGGGTACCGAAGTTTGTGAGTAAATAATAGATTGTACCTACAACAGCTACCCGATAACTAGATTGGTCGAGGGGCATATGAGTTCTATGAACGAGTTACACTCTGCTTTTCACTTTGATTGCAAGGAAATAAAACAGCAACATTGCAAGTAAACCATTTAAGAGTCGGAAACTGGACCACAAGCCTCCTGTATTTTTATTGTAGTAACTAATAGTTAACGCGTAAAAGCTTGCTAACTTTAAAAATAACATAGTACCACCAACAACAAAAAACCGTCAATTTTTTTTCAGGCGGGTGTGCGGCTAGTCCATTTCTTAGACTACGTGTGGGTCGGCTCGTGGGTGACATGCGCAGTACAGGTCGCGTTGACTTGCGGCGTGTTCGTGGTACGGGGGCGGCCGTACTCCGCCGATACGGTGGTACGGGCTCTGTACGCGGCGCGCGGCCGGCTGGCGTGCACTCTCGCGACTCTGCTGAGCTTCACGTGGACGGTGGCGCTGCCGGTGCTACTGTGTGTGAGTACTGTGTTCTTTTTATGACTTCAAAAAATAAGAGGTTCTATGTTTTAATGCATGTAAGTTTTTTAAATGTTTTAACCCTTTTCCAGGCATAGTGCATTTGGCAACCACATAAATTTACACAAATATTCGACCTAACTTAATATACAACATGGTATGTACCATCAGCCAAATAAGTGGTCTATCAATTTTTAAACAAGTTCCTATCATATTAATATGTCGCTAAAGTCGACATTCAAGTTGACAGACACGTATATTGGCATTATTGTTTTATAACATGCAAACGATTATCAACTTTAGGGTGGTATTGGGCTGATGGTACAAAATAATTTGAATTCGTTAAAAATATTATTCGTTTTTAAATTTATCCCTCGTAGATAAACAACATAAAACTATGATTTATTTTGTCTGAGCACATCTAAATTCGCGGGGCCTAGAAAATTGATAAATATAAGGTGTCTTAAAATCAATACAGAATATGTCAGCAGGCTCAGAGTTGCTCATCGAGCTATGGAGAGAGCTATGCTCAGGGTTTCTCTATGCGTTCGAATCGGATAATAAAGAGATACGTAGATGAACGAGGTTCACCGACATAGCCAAGCGAATTAGCTCGTTGAAGTGGCAGTATAGCAGGCCATATAATATAATTTTAATGCAAGATGAAGCCATTGCATTTGACGCTTTGAACAGTTTAGTTCAGTGGTACTCTAAGTTTTTTGGTGACAGAACTCTGTTTCAAAACTACATATTTGTCAGAGCCCTAAAATAGATAAAAACAACTAATTGAATGGGAGGTTGTACTTTGCCACCTTACGGTACACCTTAAGTTTCTTATTTTAACTATTTGCAGTCTTTTTTGGAACCCCTGCAGAATCTTCACGGAGCCCCAGGGCTCCGCGGAAAACACTTTAGTGTAACTTTTTACCATAGAAAAATCTCCCAATTTCAGCATTTCGTGACCATTAAAGTATCCGTTTGATTGTGAAATAATCGTTTCAATTTGTATATTTCCAGGCTATCAGCGTGATGGATTTCCGAGCGGGTCAGCAAAGACAGCTGTACACTTGGAGAAAGCATTCTGGGTATGTACAATATAGGCTTAAACAGGCTACACTTAACTCTTTGAAAAATATATCTCATCACACATTTATCACTTGTAAGCTCGACTCGATTGGGCTCAGCCGTGCCCCCAGATAGAGTAAATTACTATCGAGTGTGACTGTGACGTAACATAAACCTGTTCTTAAATTGTTTTCGATTTAAATATTTGTCAAAAGAAGGTGAAAAATGTGAGTTTATCTGATGTCAATGTTACTTGTCAAGTTTGTGATTTTTACCAATTGACCCTTTAGAATGATTGTGAACTCAATATTTAATTAACAGGTATACAAAAAATGTTGGCCACTTTTGAACTGCTACTGAGAGCGCAGTTTTTTCAATACTTCCCTTTTCTTCTGGTTGACAAAATAATGCATTTAGTTGTATCAAAGAGTTGTATGTAAACGAGAAAACGACGCTTGATGATTCCCTTGTATACATTTCCTCCTTTACTTTCTCAACCTCATATCTATCCGTATTGTATACAACAAATCAACACTATCATACTTAACATAAAGATGATTCTAAAGCAGCTTATCCAGATTAGACGTGTGCGCCGATGCTAAAATCTAAGGCGGCGGGCGCCGGTCAAAAATCGACGGCGGCGGCGTGTTTTCGGCGTGATTTCGGCGCGGAGAATTTAAATATTTTTTTATAACAAAATTAGATTAAATGTTAAAAAAGCACGAAACATAACAACTGTAGCGACCTCCGTGCTAAGACATAGACAATGAAGCTTTAATTGACGCCTTGCAGCGGCTGTAATTGTCACGGACAAATATAAGTTTCTTAAACGGGTCATTTTATTCTTCTCTTCTTTAAGATTCACCGTACCAGTAGAACTTGGAAGTTCTCCGGAGTATATCCTATGTATGTATGAGTAACCTTATGGCTTAACGACGCTCGCTTCGACTGCAGTCTCCCGATGATGCTGAATAGACATATTTCGAAATCCTTGCGACACGATATTCGTACCTTTAATACCGCTCGTGTTAAAGATACGATTGAGCGGAATAAAGGCTCTAAAGTGTTGGCAAGAGATATGTCTATTGGATTGGGCAAAGCCAAATGACAAAGCTGAAGAAAGATTATGGCAGTGTAGCGTGGACTAAAGCGGAAGTGTTGAGGGAAATCGAGGAGTTCTATGGAAGGCTCTACGAGTCGGTCACTAAGCCGTTTTCAGCGCGGCGACTCAAGACCCAAGAGCAAAACTAACCAGATACTATACCTACAGAAGATATCTCGGATATCAGCCTGTACGAGAAAAGGATGGCCCTGAAACAGCTTAAGAACAACAAGGCGCCGGGTGAGGACGGAATTACGTCAGAGCTTCTGAAGGCGGGTGGATCACCGGCTCTTAAAGTCCTTCAGAGGCTCTTTAATTCCGTCTTGCTCGAAGGCACAACGCCAGAAGCGTGGAACAAGAGCGTTGTGCTGTTGTTCTTCATGAAGGGCGATAACACCCTTTTGAAGAACTACAGGCCCATCTCGCTGTTGAGCCATGTTTATAAGCTGTTTTCCATGGTTATTGTAAATCGTCTCGAACGCAGGGTCGATGACTTCCAGCCACCCGAACAAGCCGGGTTCCGAAAAGGCTACCGTAGACCACATTCATACGCTGCGGCAGGTCATACAGAAGAACGAAGAGTATAACTTGCCGCTATGTCTAGCGTTTGTGGACTACCAGAAAGCCTTTGATTCGGTCGAAACGTGGGCAGTGCTAGAGTCTCTCCAACGATGCCGTATCGACTATCGATATATCGAAGTGTTGAAGTGTGTATAAAAATGCCACTATGTCGGTCCGAGTACAGGAACAGAGTTCGAAGGCGATGCCCTTGAAAAGAGGCGTAAGACAGGGATATGTCATATCTTCGACACTGTTTGCTGCCGCTTTGGAAGACGCCTTCAAGCTTCTGGAATGGAAAGGACTACGCATCAATATCAACGGCTAATACATTACATCACTCACCTTCGGTTTTCCGACGATATCGTGGTGGTCATGGCAAAGTCGATGGAAGAACTCACAATCCTCGAAGGCCTCAATTGAGTTTCCCAACGGGTACCTAAAGGCCTCAAAATGAACAGGGACAAGACAAAGGTCATGTCGAATGTCCATGTGGTGTCTACCCCTATTTTGGTGAAGAATTCGGTTTTTGAAGTTGTTGACGCGTATGATACCGAGGACAAACCGTCTAATTAGGTAAGTCCAACTTCGAAAAGGAGGTCAATCGTCGAATCCAACTCGGATTGGCAGCATTCGGGAAACTCCGTCATGTAATGTAATGTAATGTCTTTTCGTACAAAATTCCTCAGTGTCTAAAGACGAATGTCTTTAACCAATGTGTGTTGCCAGTGATGACATATCTGAAACGTTGTGCTTCACTATATGCCTTATAAATACGTAGGCTCAGAGTTGCTCAGCAAGCTATGGAGAGCTATGCTTGGGGTGTCTCTATGGGATCGAATCAGAAATGAGGAGATACGTAGAAGAACAAGGGTCACCTACATAGCCAAGCGAATTAGTACCTAGTTGAAGTGGCAATGGGCAGGTCATATAGCACGAAGAACAGATGGCCATTGGGGCCGAAAAGTTCTCGAGTGGAGACCGCGGATCGGCAAGCGCAGCAGGACTTCCACCAACGAGATAGACGGATTACTTGGTTAAAGCCGCGGGTTCACGGTGGATGCAGGCCGCTGCCAACCGAAGCAACTGGATGTCTACGGGGGGAGGCCTATGTCCAACAGTGGACGTCCTATGGCTGAGATGATGACGATGTAATCAATGACTAATAATAATTAATTGTAGTAAAATATAGAATGCTCGAAAGTCAGAAATTCAGTATAGAAAACATTTTGAACTCGCGCCGATTTTACGCCGATACGCTGATCGGCGGCGGCGGCGTCGAAAAAATGGCGGCGGCGGCGGCGGGTCGGCGCGGCGCACACGTCTAATCCAGATACGAGGTTGACATAGCAAGCGGTTGATTTGATATGTTTCGTGTGACCCAATTGCCCAATACAAAGCTTAGATAATTTAAGACTAAAATTAAAAAAAAAAACTTATATCTAAACGCCAAAAAAAGAGTAGTTTTGTGTTATATATTATTTATTTATTTTCAGTTACTGGCCAGTGTGGGTGCGACAGACGGCGGTGGCTATGCAACAGACAGTCCTGCTGGCTGTTCCCGCTGCTGCGTTCGTGCAGACCTGGCGTTACATGAGCAAGGGCCCGCCGGATATATTAGACGTGAGTGTTCTGTTTGAGCATATTGAACTAACATCTTACCAAATCTTCTTATTCTTACTTTACTAATGTTCTTATATCTACAAAGTCCACTTACTACATAGTCATAATGATGCACTCTTCGACGTGTGTTCGATATTTATAGCTTGAGAACTAATGTAAAAAACATAAAAGCGAACATGATTGGCGTATTTTGATCGTGCAGGAGCGGTTACGTCTATACCAATAGACGAGTTCAAGGGAGTGAGTTCAAGGGTTAACATTTACACATCATCTTCAATGTGACTTGGCTTCAAGCTTTGCAAGCTTTCGCTATTGTGTAGAATAATAAAAATAATTATTTCTTACATGCTGCTAGGATTATGGAAATAGCGAATGCATGGAGGAACTGGTAAGAATCAAGGAATAATTTGAGTTTTTTTGTATCTCAATTGTAACGTATGAAAGGGTATTTTGTGTCGCATATAATTATTCGTAGTGGGCGCACAGTTTTATGTTATGTCTGATCTGATAAAATATAAGATATAGAAAACATTTCAATAGTTGGTTGGGTTAGGTGACGGAACACCCCAAATAATTGTTTTCCACGATTTTTTTATCGCGGTTGAAAAATGTTTACTTGCATTGATCGATATTCGAAGTGAACTGCGTCAAAGGCGGGATTAATTTTTCAATCAAAGGATCCAATAAAAAACTTAAGAGGGTGTTCATTAAACTTATCTAACCACTTCCTGAAATAATGTGGATTCGGATTTATTTATATGAATAAAAAATTATGCATTTTAAAAAGGAATGAATTTTGAGGCACCACATATAAAAGCATCCAATATTAATTGTTGCAGCGCATCCAGAACCTATACCGGCCGCACCTGGGCCCGGCGCCGGCGCCGCCGCCGCCACCGCGCGCGCGCAGCCCCGCGCCGCCGCCCGACCCCCCACCCAAGTACACCCCCCCGCCTTCCTACTCCACTGCCACGGGCGCGCGACTGCTCAACACCTTACGACGCAGCTTCAGGACGCTCCGACGGTAACTAACAGCGCATCGATCAGTACTCCTGTCACCCCTATAGTAGTGTACTTTTCCATTGCTAGAATACAGATAAAGTGAATAATTATTTTCGACCGTATTTTCTCGGAAACGTTTGTATTTGTCATGCTACTTCAGTCAGCCTCAGTACCCATCGAGACAGATTAGAGGAAGGTCGCATCGAGAGATTAAGAATTGATATATAGAGTGCTTGACACCTAAGTTAAAAATTTTATTCGATTTTTGTTTACACTAATAACTTGATCTTAGGGTTTATAACATCTCAGTGAGCAACTGGTCTAAGTAGACTCAGACTCTTAAGCGAGCTGTAACAGTAACCGTTGCACGTTACAATTGACCAAAAATCGTAGTGTATAGTATACGTAGTTCGGAACGCGCTGTGCTCGCAGCAATTCGATGACGGCCATATACTCATTGCGTAACTGTTCTAAGTGAGCGCAATATTCGCCAATAAACGTCATAGTTTGGCGAAATTAGTGATGTAACTAAAATTATGTACCTTTTTTGAGAAAACATAAAAAAAAAACCATTGCACGTTACTGTAACCTAAAAACAGTGTGTACGTGGTTCGGAAGCGTGCCACGAGCAGAACACATGCGGCTGCAGTGAGCCCGACGAGCGTCGGTTTCTAGAACCTCGTTACTGTATCTGTTACAGCTCACTTGATGAGTACGCTCCGTGAGGACGCTCAATGGATGTCACGAGTGAAGATCGTTTTACGCGTACACACTAGAACCTAGTAACGTATAGTTCGGTTACAGTTACAGCTCACTAGTGAGTACCCGGCTTTAGTGTTGGGTATATAGACCAGCTGCTTTTTAGACGAAGTGATACTATACCCAATAATATATTTTCTACTTTCAGGATAACATCAGCCCGCACAGAAACCCTGCCACGCGACGACACATCACAACTCCCCATCACACTAAGCGAGAGCGTGGACCGAGAGCGCTCTACCGCCTCGCAACCACCGAACTACAGCGGCGTCTTCTCCACACCAACCATCACAATCAACAACGAATCCGAACGCGCGAGCCGCTCATCCACCTCTAGAAACTCCCTCTCACTAACAAGAGACTACCTCCGCCGGTCGTTCGTAAGGAAAAGCGACTCGGCCAAAAGCATACGCTCCAGTTTACGCAGAAGCTTTAAGTACGGCGGTGCCTTAACTACGAGTCACGAGCAGTTGGTGCGAGAAGCGGAACCGATCTCGAATACTGTTGCCATGTCGGCCATGTTGCCCGCATCTCGCAGCGACTCGCCTCTGTGATATGATTAATTGGTGCTACACGTTAGGCCAACGTTCCCTGAGTGAGAAATACGGCTGTCATGAGAGATAGAGATGTAACGGATACTGGGTTTTGTTATTGTGATTATTTATGGAGAAATACTTCTCAGAAGCTATATTATATCTCTATAGGTAGATGATAATTTTTTTGAACTGATTAATTAGTGAATGTACAGTCGACTAATTCGATTCCTAGACCACAACAGAAACTTGTCATTGTAACATTTGCGTTATTCTCTATGCACTGTTATCTTTGAGTATTCAACTAGAAGCTGTTACAAGACAAATACATAAATAGTAGATTGTTGCACCAAGCAGAAAGTTATACATTATTGCACCGAGTGCCGATTTGGAGCCCGAGCGTCAGCGAGGGCTTTAAAAAGCACGAGGGCAATATAAATTACTTAATGCGAGGTGTATAATCTGCTTTTCTTTAAACTATTACAGGAATAATAGACGAAAAAAAAAACTCATGCTAAACAATTAATAGGAAAGAAATGTCACTAGCACTCGATGATTCCATTTTTGTAAGTTTACATTCGCACTCTCAAAAAAATATCGGGTGACACTATTTACCGGACGTACCGACATGATATTTTGTGATACGCCCATAGAAACTTGTCAGTTTGACACCAGTTTGTATGGCCGTGTACACGAAATAACGGGTCGCTATTTCCATGTCGGTATTATCCGTGCCGGTAAATAGTGTCACTCAAAATTTCCACGGAAAATTCGCAAGGTTCCCGCCAATTTTTTTTTTTAATTTCTTACTTTTTTTTGGCAGAGTTAGTAGCCAGTAGCAGATATTTTTACCCGCGATCTGTCAAATTTCGGATGGGCGCCAGCAAAACACACTTTTTTTTTTTAATACGGCTACTTACTATTTTTGATAGGATTGGTAGCAACATTTTTTTTGTACGCAATCTGTCAAATTTCATAAGACCGTCAGGTTGACCAACCTAACACTAGATTTTTTTACACTATGCAGGCTAATTTTATAGCAAAAATACTTGTGTTACCTCTTTGGTGGTGTAATTAAAAAAAATCTAAAACAATGCTCTAGAGCAGAAAAGTCCCGCTTTGTGCTTGGTATTTAGTGCGGTTATGATGAAATTAAAGCATAGTTGGAAGAAAACACAATTATCAAATCGATATCAATTATCAGGAGTCAAATCGGTTCACCGTACGTTGCAGAGGGCCGTCTTGGCGTGCCCACCTTTTGACTAGCGCTGACAATAGCAGCAGATATTAGCGAAGGGTGAAACTGTGATAGCAAACAGGCGGTATTAACTGCAACTTCAACAACAATACCTCATTATTTTCGTTTAGTTTGTGAAACATTTATTACAATACCATTTTTATGAGTCTCTGGTACATCTCTAGCTTTTTACCATTCTTAACTGCACTCTACTTAGTGAACTTTGGTCAAATGTGAGGTACAGTTTTGTTTATTACAATGGCTTTGTAAGTATTTGATAATAGCTGGGTCTCCTTTGAGAAATAGTTGTTGGCAGAAATGAGAATTTTATATAGGACTTTTTAACGTCAATTTGGTTAAGTATAAGTAAAACGTAAAGAATCAAAAGATGACCATTGTGTGAAATAGTTACAAAGCGGTATTTTAATTAGCCAAACTCGAATAGTTCCGAAGCCCATAGTTTTAGAAATAATCATAATAGAATCTTAAGTTTTATTAGTACAGTCAGGTTCAAGTAATAGAATGGTTTGAAATTGTTGTTATTTGGTAATAATTTTAAATAAGTATACCAGTGGCGAGAAAGAATTATGATGGTGTTCCAATGAGTATAACTATTACGTATAATATAGTAAGATCTGAAAAGGATAAATCTTTGATAATCGAATTTTGATTGTCAATGAAAATATCGAATGAATTGTTCAGTATTGTTTAAATATGTAGTTGATATTATTAATTTGTGACCCTGACTGTACAGATATTTTTATTATACACGGTTTTTAATAATAAGTTTTATGTGTCAAGTAGTAATTCTAAACGTTCGGGCCTTGACGGTTTTGAATAATTGATATTTGGTAGGTCCACTTAATCATTGTTTTCATTATTTAATTTACATTTTCACAAATATTTAGTCACATTGATTAAAATAAGAGGTTTAGTTCACCCATGAGTATTCAGAGCCATGTAGTTAGTTTTACAATAAAATATACTTGAATAGTTAAGACTGTTACTTAATGAACTTGATAATAAATTCAGAGCTTAGTAATGCTGTTTTAAGACTTGAAATTGTCAAGACGAAACACGGCAGTTATAGTTATTTTAGTGTAGTTTTTGTACTAGCAATGTGTTCTCGTTAGGTTAAGTTGTTGAGTGCATGTAAAGCCTGACAAGTTCCTATTTAGCACTCGGTAGAATCCTGTCACAGTGTCACAGTCAGTATTTTCCGCACTTATAACCTCCTGAAGCCCACCATATAAATATTTTGAAAAAAAAATGACAAAGCAATTACATTGTTTCGAGAATAAAGTCAGACTGCCGTCAAACTGCCATGGTGTAAAACAATAGAAAATCAAAAGGATTTTTACTTTGTTACGTTGTCATAGGTTCCTAATTCCCTTGAACTTATTGTGTACATTCTATTGCACATTGGGCCGCACGAGGGTAAGAAAAAAACTTGATAACGACAGCAGAGGCTCCCTGCGACAGGGTTCCACCGAGTGCTCAATAGGAACTTGTCAGGCTTTATGTGTTCTAAGATTCGTATTGCTAAGATTTTAACGATGTATTGAGTGATGCGATTTATTTTTTTACTAAATTGTCCCGGCTAGATAACCCTACAGTACTTATTGCAATTGCCTTTACGTAGTGTGTTGATTGTATGGAATGTTGCATGCGCTACAGTAATAGTTTGTGGCGACGATTCGTGACAATATTGGATAAAGTTATAAAACCTGCATGTCATAATAATAATAATAATGAAGTTGTTACTAGGGAATAATTAACATAAAACATAACGTAAATACAAACACCAAATAGACTAAACCCTTATATGACACTATTTTAAGAATAAATCCGTAGTTTTAGGACCCATTTCAAATGTTAGGCATCTACTTGAATATATTTTGTATAAGTACAATGAATCTAAAACAGTGAGTTTTGTTCGATTATATTTAGTATAAAATATGTTTAGTGTCAGCTTCGCAGTAGTTCCTTTGTTGCATTTATCAGAGCTCGTGTTAAAATTGTGTTCTTCATAAATTATTATTAGTTCTAGTCACTAATAAGCTTCCACTATATTTACATTTCTTTTTGGAAACAACATCACATGAAATCTTTATTGTAGCACTTCTTTTATCTTTACATTCCTTTGTTGCAATATATATTTACAAAATAACAAGAGTAGAACATTAAGAACAATAAAAAGTTAACATAACTAATGTGTTTTCTTCACGCTAAATTTATTATCACTAAGCTTTCACCTATGTAAGAGAATACTATAAAACGAAAAGACGATGTAGGGTAAGAAAATACTTTATTTCAGTACAATAACAAAAACACACATGCTGAACTTCAGTTCATTAAGTCATAAATTCATTACACAAAATAATACCCGCAAAATACTTCTACAAAGCCCAAAAAATAAAGAAGCCGAGGCAATGAAATGTATTTCTTGATAGAGAAATGAAGGTAAGTAGTAAAGATAGGAAAATAGAACTAAAACTGAGTGCAATGAACTAAGCATTAGATAAGAATTGTTGCTAGAATAGCACATTTTATGACCTCAACTTCACCATTTCGTAAAAATTAAGTTGTTCTAAATAAAGTATTCTGATTGCAGTAGACGGTACTTTCAAAATAATGCCGCTTGCGAGGCGTCAAGTAAAAATATACCAAATGATTAAAATCGTCTCAATTTATTACATACACAAGGTAACAGATCACAGGGATGCGAAAGGAAAGGAATTAAGAAACATAGACATCCACAAACTAAGTATCTATATTTCTATATTACTTCAATAACCACGATTGGTTTCTTAAGCTAAATTGTAAGATCACAATTATCAGTCAAATCACATTTCTTCTGCTCAGATGACCAGTTACAATAATATGGCAAACATAAGTAATTAATTCATTACATCACTATTCATCAGTTACTTCAAGTTAAAGTCCCAAAACCAGAAAAGGATAATGCAGATATAAAAACACAAAATTCCTAAAATTCCTGTTTTTACTCAATCTATATACGGTCAGAATAAACAAAGTTAGAACGAGAACTTATAGATGGACTTATTTTCAAAAGAATTACAGCCAAATATATACACTGAGTGTACCGTGTCGTAGTTTCATCAACTTAGCTTAATACGATGCATGCTCCATAGTTAACAGTCATTCAATTGAAAACAGTTGATATAAGTATTTCGAAAATATTCTGAGCTTGGCTTGGATAAGAGCAAACTTTTGGTGTTCTATAATATAAAACTGCGAAACCCTTAAAACGTCTGAAACTATTGATTGTACCTACGTCAAGGTCATTTTGTTATCGTTAACTATATATAAATAACATTAAATCATAATTCGTCATTTCAAGTCAATGAGCATCACTGAAATCGTATTACCTAATCAAAGAATTGAGGTTTAGCAGCGACTTAGCGGCCTTCGATTCTACCGGGTCCTTTTTCTTTGGGTCCAGCATGAAGCATTTCCAAAGTCTGAAAGAAAGTAAAAAGTTTTACTACATTTGAACATGAAACTAACGTGAGACTCGATCATAGTGATAAATAAACCCAGTATTAGTTTCGTCGAGCAGTCGCGCGAGCAGAGCGGTGACACGCAGTGGGCGTTTTGCAGCAGACGCCGTTGCGTGAACTCCGGGAGGAAAGGTTACGAATTAGCGCGAAACATGTCGACCTAAACTAGATTTAAGACTTGACTTATTTTGGTTTACTTCACTACGAGTTTTAAAGGCACATAAGTGTCGTTAGACTACGTTTTGTTAACTGTCGTCTATTGTTGTCCTATCAGTATAAGAAAAAAGATCTATCATACACAAAAAAAAGCTCCCGATCCTCCGCCGGGGTATGTAATAATACGAAATTGCGATAGAATTGCTTTCGTTTTATTAGTAGCACGTTTGCTTAACAAAATCTAAATTAAGTTGTTTGTTTGGCTGGGGGCGGCGCAGTGTAATTAGTAGCATGCTCGCCACGAAAAGCCAAGAGTGGGTTCAAATCCCGTCCAGTGCATCCGAAAAACTTTTCAGTATTAAAAAAAACCTGTAAGTTCTATGGCTGCACTCACCGTAGAGTCTCATCGGCACTGGCCGACAGCACGGTGGTGCCATCTGGCGACAGCGCCAGATGCAACACCCGCGCCATGTGGCCGGTCAACTCGGCCACGCGCGACATGAGCGGATACTTCCATATCACCAGCTGGTTCTGCGCGTAGCCGTGCCCCGATATCAGCTCCTTGTAGTGCGTGCTCCATAGGATAGAGCAAACCTGAGGATGGAGAGCAAAAACAACGAGTCAATCAAATGTCTTTATTTTTTTTTTATTTAGAGAGGAAGCCAAACGAGCATGCCGGTCGTTTGATGGGAAATGATCACCGCCCATAAAAGCGTTTTCCTCGAAAGCCCCAATGTCAAAGTTGTATGAAAACTAGAAAAGACTATTTTGGTTTGACACTATACGGCTTTTCTATGAAAATATACCTAAAAAGATGGACAGATACTTTCGATGTCATACATAATTATTGGTGTCCCAGACAGAAATGACGGTTAATTGTTTTGGTAAGAGAAGTAGACATGTAAAACTGATCTGAAAATTCCGATTAGTGTGTCCACAGACAGAAATAGACGAGTTAAGATTGTTTTGGTGAAGAGAAGCAGAAGCAGACAGACAAAAAAAATACTTTTAGTGTTGCTATTGTTTAAAATCAGAACGCTATTGGCAGTTAAAACTATATCAACGATCGTGCATGAGTTAATTCTTCAGAACGCGTCTTGGAGCTATAATCTATATGGTCTAACAACAAAGCTATTATTTTTCTGACGCAACTTGAACTGCGAATCAGAAATGGGCGCAGATTGCAAGCAAACTGCTCAATCGGTTTGGTATTGCCAATCGCTGGCTTAGTCGTATTTTAGTCTATCACGAGTCTTATGTCTATTAGTCTCTGCAAGAATAATCATGCAAGTTGGATTACATTGCGAGGGCCTAAAGCCAACGTGTTTGTAGTGGTCTGAGCGCCGCAATGTAATTCAATTTTTCCGATTTTCTTGCAAGTCTAAAGTGGGCTTTACGTACCTGTGACTTAGTGTCAACAGTGTTCAGGTTAGCGCCTGTGTTGACGTTCCAGATGCGTATGGTGCGGTCGGCGGTGCCGCCGCCGGACGCGAGCACGCCGTTCGCCCACGGACACCACGCCAGACCCTTCACTGCGGCCAAGTGCTGGCTGCGGAATACACAAGTACAGATTACACTCGTACCTTCAAGTAGTAGGGTCGACTTCGACGGCATAATTATGGGGTTGCGATTTCTTATAAGATTTTATTTCAGGAGTATAGAGTTGACTTTCGAGTTCGTTTCGTTGGCTCACTGACATGCTTCAGGGATTTTATCAAATGACTAAATAAATCTGGTGAAATAATAAAACCGAGTTTCCTTTTTTGACTGATTCCGTCAATTTACTAAACGGATTCAGGGATTTGTCAATGACTGATTTTTTCAAATCTCTGTTTTGGCCACTTCCCTGCGACATATATGCAGACTAGCACAGGACCGGGAAGTGGCGTGAAAATGAAGAGGCCTTTATCCAGCAGTGGGTGGATGTGGGCTGATTTGATTGATTGATGGTATATGCAAGGACTGACCTCCTTTTAATTCTAAACTACAAACATTATTTAACTTGCTATGTACGAACAAAATGTTGCAAAAATCCAAACTGCGAGTCCATTCGCAATTTCAAGCAAGATCGCTAAAAGCGCACAGTAATGGAGCACCATTCATCGAGATGGTGTTGCCGGATATTACTTTTACATCGAATAGTACAGTGATAGATCTTGGCAGCCGGAACAAAGTCAAAGAGTTCATCGAATCGCTCCCTGTTGAAAATACTTTGTCAACTACTTATTTGGTAGTAAGTGGTTACTTACTTGAACGAGTAGAGGTAATTTGGCTGCGAGTAGCGCTGTCCCGCCGCGATCGGCCAGATGTTGAGCAAGTTGTCGTTGCCGCCGGACGCTAAGTAGCGGCCGTCCGGGGACCACTTTAGACCGCAAATCTAATGAACCAACAGTAAAATTAAGGACCAGTTTCACTTTAAGGAATTGTAAGGACCGTCGAAATAGATACACAGATGTTTCTGACTCTCCGGTGGCGAATGTACTAGCCCCAAAACGCACTATTAGTCAATACACTCTAATTTCGAAAGCCCCTCTTCTCATAAGAAACTAGGCCCAAAACACCATATTTCCAAAAAGGCTCATTCTCGATTTACACGAGAACCATTGAGAACTAGTCTCAAAATACCCCAAATTGTGTTCACCTGTAGGTGGCGTAATACTTCATTCTCATAATGCATAGTTCTCAAAACACTCTAGTTCCAAAATACCCACATTTTTTATCTTTTATTTTCGAATGACTCTTTGAAATTTATTATTATGTGTGAATGTGACGCCCTCGCCAGATCAAGAATGAGACTCTTTGGCGACGGATACCCCGCACCAGGAGACTATAAGGCACTACCGCTACGTCAAATCATCCAATTTATGGACGAGGTGATAAAGGCAATAGAGTAAGTGCGAAGGAGGGGTAATTACACAAAAGATCCCTACGGGTCGAAGTGTATCCGCAAGGACCCCTAAACATAAGATAAGATAAGAGTCGCTTGTTCCGGTTGTAAAGTATGTGGTACCTCCTGCGTGTGCGCGGCGAGCGTGGCGACGGCGTGTTCCCGCTGGCGCACGTCGTGGTGCACGACGCCGCCGTCGCGCGCGCCGCTCGATACCACGTACATGTTCCACGCCAGCGAGCCCACGCGGCCCGTGTGCCCGTCCATTATCTGTGTACGTCAATACTACTATAGAAAATAATTTTGAAAATCGGTCCACAATTGACTGAGTAATCGGCGAACATACATAAAAAAATAAATACAAACATTGGAACATAGAACCTCCTCCTTTTTTGAAGTCGGTTAAAAATGCCATGCCAGCCTAACCTACAGCCTCTCAGGGCGTTATCACATTGGCGATAAATGTTGGCGAGTTTGAAAGCGAAACGAGAAGAAGTTAGCTGGGTCAAAATTCTTTTCGCTGCCTTGTTTCTGACTACTCTGTCACGAAATTATTTATTTCTTCTAACAAATAAATAAATAACCTAACCAACAAAAAACTTGGATAACCCCCGACTTTGTCACTTCAAAGTTCAATATCTCAAAACGGCTAAACCGATTTTGATGAAACAAGTCTAAGAACCATCGCTAGAAAACTTGCTATCAAATAAAAATACTAAATGAAATTGTTTCTTATAGCCCAACAATTTCGTGCGCGACTGTCCGTCCCTAAGAATGAGACGCGGTGGCGGGGGCGAGGTAGCACGTCAGCGCGTGATAACACACGTAGATAAATTTGCCGAAGATATATCTAAAGATAAGTAGTAACTATTTATGAGACCTAGAAGTCATCGTCAGCCTATAGCAGTCCACTGCTGGACATAGGCCTCCCCCAAAGAGCGCAATTTCGCCCTGTCCTCGGCTAGGCGCATCCAGCTTCTACCAGCAGCCTTTCGCAAATCGTCACTCCACCTGGCCGGAGGGCGCCCTACGCTACATTTGCCAAGACACGGTCTCCACTCAAGAACTCGTTTACTCCAGCGGTTGTCGGTTCTTCGACAGACCTAGAAGTAAGAGCACGAAATAAGTGCTCAATTTAAAGTTTCTTTATCAAGAGAAGGAAATAGAAAGACGGTTAAAACTGTTGTTACGTTGTGACAGTGTACCACTTGGAAGTTTTTCGCTGTATGACGCTTTCCGCGAAATTATCTCAGTCAATTCTTTTTTCGGGATGATGATTTTTTGTGGCGATTAAAAAGATACGCTGATGCCCTGTATTTTCATCAATTTTTTGGTCTTTAACAATTTTTTTATTGTGGTCTGCAAAAAACCAGAGTGGCTTCAGAGACGGTTTTTGCCAAATTAATGTCATTGAAAACATCGTGAGGAAACCTGCGAAGCAATTCAATGGTGTGTGTTAAGTTCCCAATCCGCACTGGGCCCGCGTGGCAACTACGGCCCAAGACCTCTCATTCTGAGAGGAGGCCTGTGCCCAGCAGTGGGACGTGTATAGGCTGGGATGATGATGATGAATGTCATTGATACATTCGGATGAAGAACTGTTATTTCTGCGTAGTTTAAAACATTTAAGTACACATTATACACAACCTCCTTTGTCTGTTGATTCATCTCAGGATTATAATCTCATGGGCATCGAATGTTTTGTGACATAGAGTCTGTAGACCAAGTATCCGCTTCAACTGCGCGGCCGCGATACACACACACACACACACTTACATTGATATATATGCTTGTCTTTGTGGAAGACAACACAGTTTTGTCAATTATTATTAATTTATTAAGTAAAATAAAACTGGCACAGTATACAGCTGTAAGCCACTGGAAAATTAAATATAAAACTCTTTCATATTTAAGCAAATTTCGAAAACGCCAAGACAACTAGATGTAAATAATTACTCACACGCAGTCTCTTTTTTTTCTCACAGTCCCAGAGCTCCACAGTGGCGGCGGAGGTTCCAATAGCGATGTGCGAGCCTCCGCCCTGCACCCACTGGACGGAACACACCGTCTCTGAACCCTCCAGGGTCATAAGCTCGTCGATATCCCCGGTTCCAGCGTTCCAAAGATACACCGCATTGCCAAGGGCTACTGCTAGGATATTTGAGGAACTCCAATCCAGGAGATTTAGATCTGCAAGGGTTTTGCTACATAAGTACACAGGAATTGGGGTTAAATTTAATGTCAGTATTGCATATAGTTTTTGTATGTGTTAGTCTATCTACCAGCTTCTTTTAGAGCTTATTATATTTATTTAACAATAAAAAATTACAGCATCACAGTTATAAACTGTAAAAGTAATAATTCACCATGTGAAAGATAAAAAGAAATAATTCAGTAAAAGGTAGGTACTCCAACGAAAAAATATTAAGTGAGCTGAGATTTTTTAACTTTCATTAATTAATGCAAAATTAGTTCTTACAGTAGTCATCTAGAATTTGAGGTGCATCTAGAATTCTGTCAGGGGCTTGAGGAATGTATCTTGTAGTGTTCTTCACAGATGACGGCACTTTCGCCTAAAAAAAAAAGAATACTTTATTACATACCAAAAAGACATAACGTGTACGCCACATAAGTGTAGCTTTGACCGTTTATTTCTGCGAATATGATAGTCACACACCCCAGTCAGTCTTTACGCTCGCTAGCCCCGCCCGCCCCGCGCATCGCTCAGTCCCCCACAATACCTCTGCGCATTAACGGTTACAGTTGCACATACAGTAGTGAACAGAGATTGTTGAGCAAATTTCGCCATGTAATGTTATTCTAATTACACCTTGACAAGTTCGTATATTGTAACATTCGGTAGAACCCTGTCGTAGAGAGCCTCTGCTGCGCTATCAACATTTTTTTTTAAAGTGCGACAAAATGCTGACTGCAACAGGGTTCTATCCAGTGTCACGCGCAACTCGTCCAGATATAATGACAATATTTACTGCAAGTCTGTATAACTCGGCAAAATTATGAACAGTGGCGAGTGGCTCAACAATCCCGGTACGCGATGGTACATGCCGCGGGCTGTAGTACCCAGAAGTTTTAAAGTTACAAACCTGAGAGTAAACAACCCTAAGTCTATTCTGGTATCCCTCAGGAGCAGCAGGGGCTTTGCAAGTGTACTGCAGCAGTCTCCCAGGCTCCATGTCAGTCAGGGCTCGCCCGATGGCTTCACCAGCGACTTTTTGAGCAACAACCTCTTCTCCTTTGTCATCTTCACGGCTCATCTGGGAAAATAATATATAAAAAACTGAAAAACACACTAATGGTAACTCCCTATGACTGTGGTAACTATGGGGGGAGGCTTATGTCCAACAATCGTTGATATCATGATGCTGATGAGTGGTAACTGCCTAACTGCTCTATCATCACACCATGGAAACTTCTTTCGGCCAATATAGGTACAGCCTAAGACCACTGGACACTCTTAATTAAAATACACTTTAAGACTAAATACCAACTTCAAAAAAAAGGAAGAGGTTATTAATTTGGTTGTATTTTTTTTTAAGTAGCCCAAACATGGGTAGGTTAAATTGTTCTGTATTGGGCACAATTGCATAAAAAATTACAAGCAAATACAATTGAATTTATATACTAAACCGCTTATACTATTAGCTTGTAATTTTGCAGGTGGTAGGACCATGTGCAAGGTCCGCCCGGATTGCTACCACCATCTTGCTCGCTAATCCTGCCATGAAGCAGCAGTGCTTGCACTGTTGTGTTTCGGCGTGGAGAGTAAGACAGCCCATGAAATTACTGGCACTTGAGGTATCCCATCTTAGGCCTCTAGGTTGGCAACGCATCTGCAATCCCCCTGGTGTTGCAGGTGTCTATGGGCGGTGGTAATCTCTTACCATCAGGAGACCCACTTGCTTGTTTTCCATCCAGTCAAATAAAAAAAAAATTGTTTATGCAAGTGGGCCCTGGAATTCCAGTGTTTAGACTCCATTCCATCAGCTCAATGGTACCATATTATAGCTTATTTTAAACATCCTATTCTTGCCAAGCTCCATGTTTAAACCGACTGATGTGCCTGGTGTTTGTAAATCCACTGTCTATTTGAAGTTACAGTCCAGGAATCTAAATCTTGTACAAGGTGGTACGTTTTCATAATCAATATTGCAATGATTGCTTTGGCAGATGTATTAAATGTCAATATGATCTCAGTAGTGCAAAGTTTCCATGCCGGTAATGTGATTCAGTTTCTAACTGAACCTAGAATATTGAGTTGCTAAAGAGGCTGGTTGCTGGTTATTGAACCGAAAATCGGTCGACTTTTTTATGTTTACCTAATGTTCGGCCGAAGTTCATATTCGGTTCAAACCACATTCGGCCCATCTCTAATAATGAGTGCAATTCATACTTACCATGTAATGGCACAAGTCATAATTTGAGTTGCTTCTAGAGGGAATAAATCTATCTGCCTTGTTCGGTGTTTTAGTTGCCTTGTTAGGAGTTGGGGTGGTGGAGCGTCCTGCAATAACAATTAACATTATGATATAATACAACAGAATAGGGTTGTGTTCTGTTACAGCACTAAACACTAAAAAGAATTAGTTCCCGAGGCTGTATAAGAATCAACTATTCCCATCTCATTTGTGCTCTGTATTTGTAGTACAGTCAAGTGTAACAATATGAACTTATCCAATGTTTAAAAAAATATTTACCACAGACTCTTATTCCAACGCAATAAGGCCGTGGTAACATATTTTTGAGTGGTTTGAATAGATACTTATTTTTGCACTTGACTGTACAATATCTTAAGTGAGCAAACTTTTATCACTGAATTGAATAGCTCTGATTGACCGACCTGCCATGTGCCACACAAATTAATTGAAAGGTATGGACTTTGAACATGAAACTACCGCGAGACTCACTCATATTAAATATATTGACCAGGATAATTCACGTCTTAAATCGAGTTTAGCTCGACATGTGAGCAGCGGCGCGCAGGGCGCGTGTTGCCGCAGCCGCTGAGTCGCGTTGCTCCGAAGACGAAGGGCTATGGATTAGCCCGAAACATGTCGAGCTAAACTCGATTTAAGACGTGAGTTATCCGGGTCATTATATTTAATATGGTTTGAATAGATGCTTATTTTTGCACTTGATTGTATCTTAAGTGAGCAAACTTTTATAACTGAATTGAATAGATCTGATTGACCGACCTGCCAAGTGCCACACAAATTAATTGAATGGTATGGACTTTTGAACAAGAAACTACTGCGAGACTCACTCATATTAAATATATTGACCCGGATAACTCACATCTTAAATCGAGTTTAGCTCGACATATGAGCGGCGGCGCGCAGTGCGCGTGTTGCAGCAGCCGCTGAGTCGCGTTGCTCTGAAGACGAAGGGCTATGGATTAGCCCGAAACATGTCGAGCTAAACTCGATTTAAGACGTGAGTTATCCAGGTCAATATATTTAATATGGTATGGACTTTGTGAAAGATTACTTGAACATTCAGTTGATTGCCTTACATAAGTATCCACTTTTCCAAAGTAACTGAATAGGAAAGTGATACCTATTTTAGAAAACTGACCATACCAGCGCTACTCAGAAATTCGAAAATCGAAGTTCATGTTGTTCCGTCCCTCTGACACTTATACTATTTAAATACGAGAGTGAGAGGGACGGTACGACACGAACTTCGATTTTCGAATTTCGGAGGAGGCCCTCTGGTAGAGATTGTAAAAAGAAACAGACTGGGTATTGAAACAGGAGCAAACCATGCATGGACTCCATTCCACACTAGAATACTAAAAGAACAAAACCGAACCGAACTAGTTTTGCACAATTATATTAGTTGGGAGCCACCAAAGGAAGGAAGGATATTATTTCATCATTTGAGAGTTAAGTCACCTGGTGATTTGTTCTTCGACGGAGTCTTCTTTCCTTTCTTAGGTTCATTGCGAGTCGGAGTTTTATTCGAATGCACACTGTTATTGCAACTCTGGTTTGTTGATATTGACAGTTTCTGCATGGACTGGTTACACGAACTTATGTTAACATTGGAAGTGTTTTTAAATGAAGCACTTAACGATGGATTTATGTTTTCGTTGTTGCTCTTTTTAACCCAACGTTGCGGTGGACCTCTAGTTATCGGGCCATCCATTGTAGTCGCTAAACTATTTAATTCATTGAGATAATTGAACTGTGCCATTGCATGCAAAAGCACGTTCAAGAACGTTAGTCACAAATATTGAAATCGTTCAACACGTTAACAAATATTGGCGCAATACAATGCATAAACGCATTAGAGCATTTGATTCGAATACTCAATGTAAAAAAAACATTCGCACTTCACAAAACGTACACTAGAAATTAACGTAAACCGGAATTCCGTTAAAATTTCAAATCATCGTCCACCAATCGTAAAGCGGAGTTTGACTTTTGTCGATTATTGCCAATACCGAAAAAGCAAATACTGTTTGAGCACTTGTAAAAACTACGGTACCTATAAAGTGTGGTTCAACTACAAAAATTTATTTATTTTTAACAGACTTCAATAAAAGGTTCTAGGTTACAATGTTTGTATTTTTTTTTTCATTTTGGCACAGTTTAAATCTGGCTGATTTTCATGTAGGTAGTTATGAAACTTATGAAAAAGGTGCTGGGGCGCTACTACGAAATACGAAGTTTTTATCGTACCGTCCCTCTCACTCGTATTAAATAGTATAAGCGTCAGAGGGACGGAACCTATACTACGAAGTGCCTCTACTCTACTATATAAAGTTTTTGAATTACTGTAGTTTTATAATCGGGAAAGGACAAGGAGTTAAGTGAAAACAAATATAAAAAAATGTTTTTATTTGAAAATGTAAAGTTTTATATTAAAATAAGGGTTATCATTTATCATCATAATAATGTCTACAAATATTTTTACTAAGTTATTGCGTTCCGTAATACAACTTGTTTTTGCATGACAACTAACAGTCCACACGAATATTTCTAGCATTTTGGGTCCCCGGAACATAATTGAGCCCCTGGTGGGAATTGAACACGATTCGAGTCCATACTTAATTATAAAAGTCAAGTGCAATGAAAATGATATAACTTTCAAGGGGCAGTTTCTAATAAATTACTTCACGCTATTTTTTTATTTTAGACATTCTTACACACTTTTTACTACTATTAAAATCACAATTATTTTTCCATTTGATACAAATCACAAGAAAGAGTTCTCCCCTAATGATGTCTGACGAAATTTAAGGTATATTTGACCCATTGTCATTGCTCTTGGATGTATGTGACGTGTATTATTTCTTACTAAATAAGTCTAATTTCCATACTATTTAATGAACATTACATTATAAAAAAATATTCCAATAAAATCATAGTTATTATAATTAAAGTTCAAATCATTGAATAAGATTCTTTGACTTTCAGATTGAAACGGAAAAAATAGTAAACAATAAAATTAGGAACATAGTATGTATAAAATGCATTATTGAGCATCACATATTTCCTACAATTTAAAATAAAGTACATACTAAGCCTGGGAGTGGAATAAGGCCTAGTCATTACAAATATGAGGCCTGTATGTACCCAGATATGGAAAAAATATAATAAAATAGTGTCATAAAAATTAATAATCGCATCTTCAAGAGGGATCATGTAAATTTTAACTGTTCTGTAATTTTCAATGGAAAAGTCTATTGCATGAATGCAATGGTTAGCTAGTTACTCTATTGCCAGATTAATCAGGTCTATTTTATATGAAACTGGATAAAAATAGGACATATTTAGCGACAAAGATAAACAAGAGCAAAAGCTGTATTGCAAAGATAAAAACACATGGCTACATTGGTACAGTGAAGTGCAAAGATATCGACACGGGCAGTTACAAAAATATGTATACACGACTTTATGCACTTAACATTATACGTATCTTTGGCCGTGTCGATATCTTTACACTTGACTGTACTAACAATTCTGCATATAAACTTGTATCGTTAAGCATTACAGTAGCACCGGTGTGTATTTCATCTCCTCGCGTACTATAGCTATAGACATACTAGACCACTCTCGACAGATTTCGATAAAAAAGAACATTTCGTTACCTATTATGACATTATAGCACCGTTACATTATTATAATACATTCAAGATTAAAACTATATAAATTAATATGTACATTTCAATTGGAGATCCACAGTGGATCAGATCACATAATCGTTACATAGCTATGTATTTACATTCGCCCATTAAATGGCACTTACTTTATATTTTTCTAAAAGAGTTATGCCATATCTGCCCTGGACGGTGTGTGCACATTTGACATTTCTCCCTAATTCTGCCCGAAAAGAATAAAAATATTTAAATACGATTAATTGATTATACGAATTCTAATAATATTTCAAGTAACGTCGAAAAATTTTGTAAGCTGATAAAATGAACACTAAAATAGGATTATCTAAGAACGTCTTGAAAAATAACGTTACTTGCTGATAATTAACACTAACATAATTTTATCGCACAGGGTTTTACCTGTTCTAAAATTTGAAAATGACTCTAAAATTTGTATTTTAAAAGTGCCGTTTGCTTCTTTTCTTACGACTTCTTGTTCAGTATAATTTGCAACCAGTCTTGGATGAGAACAATGGATACAATACAATTTGTTCATATTTAAACATCTAACTTACGTGACACTAAACATCATTAAGAGTGTATGAGATATTGGTAGACTATAACTATTTATTAATATGTACGTATTAAGATCAAGTGGTGGGATTGAACACATGATAATCTCATAGATTAGCAAACGCAAACTAAAGCAGGCATCATATTATCATATTATCTCAAAAGTACTTGGTTTCTATTGAACTTATGAATTACAACCAGTTACACTTCGTTATTTTGTGACTTTTGATTACTTTTATGCTCTATCGTATAAATAAGTCCAATCAAACAAATTGAAACACGAAAAATATCTTAATCTGTAATTATGTTCTGATATTCATATATTTATCTCTGTCTGTAATGTAGAAGAGTTAATGTGGAGGTAAGTTTCAACTAATAATAAACATTATTATTTTTACCCTCCAAACACAAACGTATTAAATTATCTATTTTGCTCATATATTATAATTCAGATTAAAAAGTTAAGGTTAGAACCAAAATCTTATAAGCTTTCCGACAATATCCAGCTGTAAATTTCCTTTGCTTATAATTTATAAAATGCTTACAATTAACAACCTCCGTTATTACGCTAAAATTGTGCGCTTCACTTTCCTAGATTATCAATTCATACAGTGTCTTTAGAATTCAAAATATATCTAATAGTGAGCATTATGTTCGTTGTAAAAACACATAAAAAATTACCTAAAATACAGATCGTTGTTGTAAGTTTTGATTATAAATTTGAGCCGTCGAACGTCTTTTTTTCTTGCAATGAAATTATATGTATGTCAACAGTCTTTCTGCTAAGGTTTTTATTAAAGGTCGATTACGAAAACATCTATCGTTAACAGCAATATGTATATCTTATATGGTTATTTACAGCCAGATTATTATTCGTTGTCAGTAAACGGACATAAAAGACCGTGTCACAAGCCTGCTGCAGCACCTACATCATGTAAATTTTTACCATTAATAGCACGACATACGTCTAATAATCTGATTGTGTGTGCACTGCTACAGTATAACGGTTTGAGAGCTTGTATAGAGAGACAGACTATGGATGAGTAAATCAGCAGCACCGAGAAATAATGCACAAATATCTAAAACTGATCATAGAACTAAGAACTATACGTAGATATTTTGAGCACAGAAACCTAATAAAAAAAAACAGTTAAATTTTGATTACTGTCGTTGTATATTATGAGCTAGGCGTAAGAATATAAGCAAAGTATAAAAAAATAAAACTATTTGAAATGCATTGGAAGAGCTGGTATATCACCATTTCAACTTAATTACTAAAAAGCGAACTAATTAAAACCTAAAGTACAAGTAACATTAACACTATTAGATCCATTATAAAAGTGTAAAATATTCTACTGTACAAAACATTAATGTGCCATCGAGATGTTGATATCATGTTCCATATTTCAATAATCAAAATTATACCTAAAACATTTTTTTATACCTGCTACCTATTTCAGTCCAGTACCAAATAATACTGTTTTCAATTGGTTCATTATCTATGCAGGCACTTAATATAGATACGATATAGTTTCTTGATAAAATTTCATTTAATTTGCATGCAACTTTAATATCGGAGTGAGACAGTTATAACATATGCGCAATGGGAGTGCTACGTGTTCGACATAACTTTCATGATGTGCGTGTGACCAGGGTTGTCCACGGTAACGAAACAGGAGAATTTGTCGTCAAAACACAGCTTTTTGGCATTCATACCTGACAACTTAATGCATGCTAGTATTTCTTTTCTTTTAGATCCTTCCTTATATCTGAAATCAATAACACAATATGTCAATGTTATTTTACATTTGGCGAAACTATCTCACTGCACTATTTGCTTCTCACAATCGGCTAAATGACGTTGACGTTGGCGTTATGACGTTTTTTGACCTCTGTGCTGATTAGGTCGAGGCCCTGGTTCTAAAAGCAAGTCTTTTGGCGAGTAGTTTAGTTAAATTTGACCGTCATTCATAAGCTATTAGTATATAAGTAGGTAATTTTTATATCTTGCGAAATAATAACGAAAACAGTAGTTGGACTGAGGACCGGATGGCTAAGTGGTTAGAGCACCTGACTACGAAGCTTGAGGTCCTGGGTTCGAATCCCGGCCGGTGCAGATATTTGTGTGAATAACACGAATGTTTGTTCTTGGGTCTTGGATGTTTAATATGTATTTAAGGATGTATTTATCTACATAAGTATGTTTATCCGTTGCCTAGTATCCGTAGTACAAGCTTTGCTTAGTTTGGGACTAGGTCAATTGGTGTCAAGTGTTCTATGATATTTATATTTATTTACATTCTTTTGAGTTCTGTGTCGCGTGATTCAGGCTACATTCCGTTTGATATAAAATACCAGTTTGTTTAACACGACGACGGAACTCATAACATTTTAAGGTTACTTTTTAAGACTTAACATTTTTTAAGGATACTTTAAGATTTAACTCACGTTTTGGCTTTCCACAACTCCTTCCAGCAGTCATGGGCTCCAGGCACGCCTTCCCGGAAGAAGAAGTTGGTGGTGGAGCCGAGGTTCATATTCTGAACGGCGGTAGGAAGGTCGGTGCGGGGCTGGACTGGGCTCAATAAAGGAGACACCACATTCGCCAAGTCCAATCTGAAAGTAGTGATTGTGTAAGGATCGGGAACTTCACACACAATAGATTATGCTAGTGTTTAATTTATGGAATCAGGCGTTACTTTGCGGAGGTCCATGTCAATGTATATATGTTATATCGGTTGTGTTACTCTGACGATGAGCTCTGGTTGAGTTCGAAACGCGTCAGTGTGGTGTGGTGGTGGTGATAGATGGGTTTGTGTAATTTGTGTGTGTTCTTACAGTGTGGAGGTGGAGGAACTGCGTGAACACGCATATTTTGCATAAGCTTAGCTATTGTAAGGTCGCGGGTGAGCAAGGAAATTCTTTTAGTTTATTTTAGGCTAGTGTCCCTAAAAAATACAATTAGTCCGTCAGTTAGATTGTGGCCGGATTTAGAGGTCTGAAGGCCTTGGGGCAACAAAGAAGTGGAGACCCCTACCCCCGCGCCCAAACTATTTCCCAAATAAAATGAACCGTATAGTGATGTGTGTAGTAAATGGTAACAGCGAAAAAAAAAGTAATTTACTATTGTTTACTCGTCGGAAAAAAAATTGAAGTCTCTATTGTGGGGCCCCTCTTTTGTGGACGCCCCGGGGCTGTAGCCCCGGATGCTCTCCCTAAAACCGGCCCTGAGTTTTTATTTACCTAGGAAACTGCCCGATTGCTTCGAAGGTATATGCAATATTTACGATATTTTCTTTTAGCGAAAAGTTCATAGTAAAATTTCTCATTAAAATTTCGCCCATAAATAAATTCCGACAAATTATGATTGGTTTTTTGGAGTCTTTTTGTATTTTTTATTTCAACTCCAAATTTGTTACTTTTACGGGTATTCCGTGAAACTATATCGAAAATACAAACTGAGACCTGGATGCACAAACCGACAAATTGTAAAAAAAATCGAGTGTGGGCACCCACGATACATACACTGCTTGAGAGGCCATAGGTTAAATCACATTCTACCACTGGTTCTTGACGTTGTATAATGTATACTAACCTCCAAATACTCTTGCTAGGACGCGTCTTCATCAAATACGTGATGTTCCACCATACAATCTCTGTAGCCATAGTAACCAGTACCAGTGGGGGTTGGTTGTCATCGCTCGCTTGCGGCGAGACGGGAGAATTGAGCGCCGAACTGCGGAACAGACGGTCGGGGAGGGGGGAGAAAGCGCACCATTGAACCTTCGCTTTGTGGTGCTTTAGGAGACGCAGTTGACGCTTGCCTTGGACGTTCCACAGCTGAAATATAATAGTTGTATATTTTTTTTGTTAAATTACTAATAACAGTTTATTTTAACAAGACGCAAAAATGTATGTATTTGTATATCGCACCTTCGGTAGTACAGTCACCAGCACCAATATCTGACACAACAAGCGTGCATAAATATCTGATACGACTGTATTTCTAGGGCCGGAAGGACGTGTCAGATATTTTTGCACGCTCCGCTAAGGCAGATATTGATGCTGGTGACTGTACAAGGGCATAATTGTTTATATATCTAAAAAATAATTAATATCGTACTTTCGGTAGTGCAAGGGTTAAATTGTGTAAAATTCGAAAAACACTGAAGTTAATCTCCTTGTACCGAAGGTGCGATATTTTAGGCTCTCACATTATGTCCTTTCATTTGAGATGTAACATTTTCCAAAACTCAGAAAAAAACGAGGCCGGCATTACTACCCTCCTAAGCCGAAAGGCGCTATCTAAAAAAAATATCGCTTTTCTGTCATTTACACCATGTGATGCAGAATGTTTTGTTGTTGAAAGCTACACAATAGTATTAATAACTCAAGTGTTTTTTTTAAATAGCGCGTTTTGGCTTAGGAGGGCAGATTAGTTGAGTTCAACAACGCCTCAACGGTTCAAAATTAAAATGATCAGAATTTGTTAATATTCCGGGTAATGTTTCCCCAAAAAGTCTTGTCAAACTGCTTAAAACATTATAAGCAGGCACATTTAAGTCTACCTACTTGTTTTTTATATCTAAGTATGTATTTGTAAGTTGGGAACTAAAGTTTCTGTATTCTTACCACAACTTCGCCGGAGTGGAGACCCATGGCCAGAACAGTTCCATCAGAAGTGAGATCACAGGAAGTTATCTTATTATTAAGTTTGTACTCCTGAATGGTTTGGAGCACTATTTGATCACCGTCTTTCAACTCGAACGTCTGGAAAGTTGGCACGATGTTACTAATCAATAGATTCAGGCGTTACTTTGCGGAGGTCTATATCAATGAACTACACTAATCTACATTGCTTCCTTTTCCACTGCTTTAACATGACTACTTTAGCACAGAAGCAAGATAAATTAGTGTAGTTTATTATTAGTCGGTAAGTCAATCGTCCGAGTGCTCGACACGTAAAGCCCAATAGATGACCCCTTTTGTTACCCGTAGAGCTAATATTAAAGATAGTCACTATTGGACAATTTTAATATTTTTTTTATGAGCCTTTCTGTTTTTATTGGTATTGCAGATTACAAATTGATAGACGCTATGAAGTCATTCGGTTGTATAAAAGGCCAGTAACTTAGCAATTGAATACACTTTTCCCAATTTATTTAAAAACTTACCGCAAATTAGAAAAAAAAGGAATAGACACAGAGAAATTCTTACATGAAATTTCTTATTATAATCGTCGCACAGCACTAGTATGTTCCTTTTGAACGCAGCGCAAGTGACATGGATATCGACTTGTCTCCCGTTCAGAACGCCAGGCAACTTGGACAAGAAGGTCTGGTCCCATAGTTTCACTGTAGCATTATACTCCACAGTCATGAGCCCCCTGTCGGGTATCCAAAAGCAATTTACGAGAGTGCTCTCACTCAAGCAACCTCTGTTGTCACCGACTGGGAAGGTGCGCTCTCGGGAACTGAGGCTGCTGTCGCTACTAGCGTTTGACAACTTGTCTGATTGCCCGTTCTTCTTTTTTATACCTGGAAGTATTTTAATTACAGTTATGTTCATAGTCATGTCAAACACTCGCTGCCTGTGGTGCTATAAGTCATTGGTGCGTTATGGACAGACGCGTGAGGTGCGTCACTATCGTTTCGGTGATTGGTTTTAGATATATATGTACATATGTTAGGTGTACAGTCACTGGCACCAATATCTGACACAACAACAACAAATGGATTCTCTTGGTGAGGATATAATTATGTGAAGTTAAACTTTGTTAAAATAAGTGTCAAAAATAAGCTTAAAACATAGAAAATAAATAAATCATTTACATAATTAGAAGCCAACTATTGATAGAAAATTTTCTTGAAAAAAGCGCTAACGTCCGAAACTAATTAATTATAATTAAATCATTTAGGTATAGGTACGTAAATGTTTCGTTTATTTCCATTAAATTTGTGTTAGTTTCACTACGTTTAAATTTAATTATGGCTTATAATTATAAGCGTATGTCAAACGCTATTTGTTGCACCATGCTAAATAGAGAAAAAGTGCACCGACAAGCTTTTTACACACTTACAGATCCAGTGAGCCTTTATTGCAAGGAACCAATCACAAATAGTTTCAAGCAAATGCCTCGGAAAGTTTTTATCTTGGCTAATTTTATATTTTTGCTGAATTTCATTCTTACCATTTCTGATTTCTGTGCCTGATTGTAAGTTAACACAAGAAAAAAAATCATTATAATTTAATGTAACTTATCTAGCGTTACGCATTTTAATACATAAAAATAAACGTATTATCAAACCATGCAGATTTTTTTTGGAAATCTTTCAAAAATTAAATTTAAAAATAATTAATAACATTTTTGAATTTGGAGGACATGCCATGTCTCTCTTGGCTCCGTCTTTACTCATTTAAATCGTGTTCATTCATTGATTAAAGTTCCATAATAAATAAAGAATAAAAAATAATAATTTTGAACTAAATATTTCACTTACCTTGTATATCATTCAATATTTCCTGGGAACCTAGATGGCTGTTTCCTTTCTGCAGCATTTCGGACCTCCACGTCCCATCATCAGTGAGTCTGTATGCCATCAAGCATCGGTTCTTACCCGCAGCGATTAGTAAATTCGGGTTAACGAAGTTAAGATACTGGACTGTACTAGTAACGTCTAGAATGACTTTGGTTTCTTTGGACCGAAGAGTATATTTCTTGACATAGCCCGATGTCATACCATAAATGATATATTGGTTGCATGGTGAAATTTTTAGGGCAGATATTCTGTCGTCCGCTTTCGTTATGATTTCTGTGAGTAGCTTTCTTCCGCGCATAATCTGAAAGATACAAAAAAACGCTATCATGCCATGATCAATCCTTCTAATATCGTGATCAACGCTGCTTATTGAATGCGTAATATGCGTATAAACATGTCACATTTATTTAAATATTTAACTCTTAACAATAAAAAACTAGTACAGTTTTTCGCTGTCGTGAGCTTTGTATTGTGTTGGCGTATCCATATTAACATTTCCACTTGATATTTCGCGGCGTGTAACCAAATCGTTGAAAAGGAAAAGTAAGTCTGTTCGTTTATTTGTTTGTTACTTCATTACGTCTAAACCACAGAACCAATTTAGATGAAATTCAGTGTACAGATAGTTTGAGTGCCGGAGAAGGACATAGGATAGTTTTTATCCCGGATTACATAGTTCCCGCGGGATAGCGATAAAAGAATTCTGCCGTACGGAGTCGCGGGTAGCGGCTAGTACTAAATATTTCAAAGTTCAATATTTCAAAAACGGTTGAACGGATTTTTATGACACTATGAAGCTAAGAACTACCGCATGGAAACTTGCTTTCACCTAAAAATCCGCATCGAAATCGGTCCATCCGCTTGCGAGCTACGATGCCATAGATAGACAGACATTGGCGTCAAACTTATTACACCATAATAGATTTTTTGACATTCATAAAGGTTTATTATAGTCCTGCGGCTCAAGTCAAAATTTTGTTATATGAACATGAAATTTTGTCACTTCAAATTACATAAGTCCTATATGTATAAAGGACGCTGGGCGATAGGAGGATAGTGTAAATTCAATAAAGATATTTCGACTTTGAACCTTCTTATTGCTTCGGAAGTTAAAAATCACCTGTATATTGTGTTTGTCATCGACCACAGCCAACAGGGGCTGGCTGGCGCCGTCGTTGTTTACGTTGCAGATGCCCTTCAGGTTCAACGCCAGACACGGCTTCATGGTGTGCCTGTCCAGACTCATGGTGGACACTATCGGCTTCTTCTTCTCCACTTCGCCGTGGGTGACGAAGGACTTGATACGCTTCGGCGTGTTAGTTGAGCTTTGAGCGCCGCCATTGGTGTTTGAAGGCGTGTGCGGTGATTGCGTCTCGACGAAACTAACGTCGAATCTTGTGGTTAGACGCACCTTGCTGAAAGAATTAGAGAAAAACAATTACACATAGGCATGAACTATTAGTATTAAAGTATTATATTTTTTAATGGAGACAGGTAAACGAGCTAGGAAATGGAAATGCTTCTTATTGTCATATCAATGTTCAGTTTATAACGAATAAGTGTTCTAGACATTACATTGTTAACAAGCTTTTTGCTCTGATGGTATAAAATGGTTTAAAAAAAATTAAAACTTTAAATTAGCTTAAAAAAAATACAAAATGTGGAATAATATTAATTGATTATTTTTGTAAGTATATTGTTTTTAGTAAATATTCTATTCTGACATTATTCCTATATAATTTAAGGATATTATGAGGATTTATTAGATCCGATTATAAAATTTTGCATGCCAATGTATGGTGAATTGTGTTGATCTACCTACACTCATTTTTTATAACATCTTTTGTACCATGATTCAAGCAAATAAAGCATTGCTTATAACAAGTTTGCAAAAAACATTATCTTCCCTTCGGGTAGCGGGATAAAAACATGTCAAGCACGTTTACGTAGCAAATACCTACACGGTCTCCACCAGGTCAGAGGTCAATCGTTAGTTAGTTTAAAAAACTCACAGATTTATTGCAGACTAAGAAAACTGACTCGAGCAAAGGATTCCTAGTTGAGTTATATGACTTACCCATTTTTCTGTGTATTCTGTGACACATAGGATGGGTCTAAATGCCAAACTTTAGCGGAATTCTCCACAGTTCCCGTGCCAGTTAGGAGCACGTCGGAGCCCGGCATAAAGTCGTACCACACCTCGCTCACGCTCATTGAAATTACATCGCTAAAATCATAATAATAATGTTAATTTTACAATGAAGAAATACGACAGTAACAAAATATTCTATTCATTTTTAAATCCTATGCGTAAAAAAGAAACATTGATGGCCGGCGCCATCAAAAGTAAAATAAAAAAAAACAGTCTTCAGTTGATTAAGTGTCCATTTTAAGAAAGAAAGAAGACATTTATTCACATTCACAAAGACGCACAAATACAACAAAATAAAAACAAAAATAATAATAATAATAAACAGCAAATACAAATAAAACAAAAAAGAAATACAAAAATAAAAATACACAATTTTGTGAGTCCCCGCAAAAGTGAAACGGCCGCTGACTCAGCATAATGCTGAGGCGTTAGACGCCTGCAGCGCTGATATTCTGTCAGAACCGTCTTGAAATATTGTATCCCACGCATGGTTATAGACGCAGATCCGCGCCATATTTAAGGTTGACTTTTTTTTCTCTGTGAAATCTGAACATAATGGTAGTAATAAGGTAAAATACCACCATCTATACCGCCCGCCCGTGCGGTGAGGCGATTGTGAATAAATATTTAGCAAGAATTAGTTTTCTATTGTCACATACCCTCTACGATTCTCTAGATCAAATATCCTCGATTGAGTTTTGAGGTCGATGCAAATGACTCTGCTATCGTCGGTGGAAACGAACAACAGTGATCCGGCCTTGTTAACGGCGATCGATAAAAATGATAGATCACTCTTGACGAGTTCGCTTGCGATGACGGATCGGCTGCGGCACAGTATGTTGAAGTTTTGGGAACGACCGTTGAGTTCCAACTCGTGTTCTAGTACTTCGTTGTGCATTAGTATGATTATTCTGTTGGTGCCTGTTTGAAAGTTAAAAAAATTAGTCATGTCAAGTCATGTTGACATTCCATACATTTGCCGTAGAAATCATAGCGAAATTTATTATGAAAAGTTTCCATCCTGGTATGCGATTCAGTTTCCTTGACTCTACAGTAAGTGTCAAAAATAGCAGAACACTTTTTTTACTCTAACCTACCGTATTCAGTTACTTAAGGCTACTAAGAGTGTATCGGATCAGTATTAGTAAGATCAGCGTTATTTTTTTACAAGCTTTTATTTAGTTTCACCTGTCCCGTTGTCTGTCTGTCCTGTAATCAAATCTTGCAAGTTAAATTTGACCAACTTCCAGTAGTCAGATTGACTTGAAATTTGGAATACTTATGTAAATCGCATGACAATACAATAATCTAGTAGTGACATCCTGGTAGTCCAGCCAGGATCGTCTCCGCAGGACGGAACTCTTCAACGGTTAATAGCACTGACTTGAAATATCGTATGCAAATGTAGTATGGGTGACAGTGCAAGTAGAGTCAGCAAAAAGTACAGCTAGCAAAAAAAGCTTTGTATCAAAAATGATTTTTTTATGGTTAGATTGAAAACAAAAAATATTAAATTATTTACTAAGTGCATGGTCACTCTTGCTATTAAAAGTGTGGAGGTATTACTTAAATTAAATATGATTGTGAGTAAAGCACTATCAATTACCGAGGGTGTAGGGTTGGTCCACACTGCATAAGCGTAATAATAAAACCAGACACTTTGTTTCTGTTTCTCAGTGGCACGGCACCCTTACAACACAATTCCCACTATAATATATAGTAAACGGATAATATCTGTCGTCGTATCATTATTCATTATCTTTACGCCGCTTATTTCCACCGCTGATCCGTTAGCAGATAAAACTATTGAGTTTTTGTTTTTTCATTCCTCACAATACGAACTAATAATATCTGCTTTTACATACCTGGCACAGTAAGGATGTCTAACACAGTATCACTTTCCTCGAACGACAAGACTTTCTCTTTAGTAATGGTATCGACGACTTCCACATAGTGCTTGTTGTTGCTAGTCGCAATGATCAAATATCTGTCGTCGTTGCTCGGTACACAGCACAAGATGTCGCGGTCTCTATCTACCAAATCTGTGAAGCTTTGTATTGGTTTTCCACTGGGATCGTACAGAATGACCATTTTTGAAGTATGTGCAATGAGAATTTCAGCTTCGTTGGCCCACCGGCAGTTGATGAATGGTCCCGTTTTAGGGTTAATGGCGAGACTACTTGGGTAGTTGTTGTTGAATGACTCTTCAGAGTCTGAAAATAGAATATAGGACGTGTATCAGTTTTTATGTCACTAAAATGAATAACAACAAACCACATTTTGTCATCCCTCAAGACTTGTCGTTACACTGGACCAGGGTTCACTAATTACTTTATTCAGGGGTCCGGTTTCTAAAATAAAATTAACATCGCGGTCCGTTTTTACTTGATTTAATTAAATAAGCAAATGTGAAAAATGAAATTGTTTGTCTTAACTATCTGTCCTTGAACTGCGTCTCTCTCTCTCTCGCATGTAACTTCATCAGTTGTTGAATTGTCAGCAGCAAAGACAAAGCGAGGGATACATTTTATTAAATTACGTACTCAGTAATACAAGTTAGTTACTACGTTTACTTAAATTCCGCACAAAATAGGTCGGCGGTCCGGATACGAACCGCGATTCGCCATTTGGGTGACCCTGTCCTACACGTTTTGTGCCCCACTATACTAAAAAGATGGAACGAAACAAAACACTGCCAGAGAAGGCCAATTTTAAACTTAGTTTCTTCGCTTCGTTAAGACAACGGTTATTACCTTCTTCTGCAATTCTGTCGGTCTCGTCTTGTTCTACGTCGTCGATGTACCACATCTTGATGACGCCTTCGAAGGAGAGCGCAGCGACGATTGGCGGGTTGACCGGGCACGCCCCTATCCACTTTATAGGGGATCCGTTGCCTGCCAGCTCTTTTTTCAAGTTATTTGTGGATATGTTAAACACCTGCAAAAGGAACAGTATCGTAATATAAAACAAATGACACATAACTGTTTAGGTATCCGTCATACTGAACTGTGACTATGATTTGATTGAAATATATCAGATACAATTTTCGAAACCATATACGTAGAGTACAAAAGTGATTGTTTTGTCAGTATCTGGCAGAGGTCAATGTTAAAATGCCAGGTGTTCTGAATAAGCTGTTGGGTCTAAAGGAGTAGGATCTCGGACCGGCCAGAAATAACTTCTTTGCTTTAGGACAAAAACTGGGGTATCATGTTGTGTTAATATGCACTGTAAACATTTGTACATCTCCTAGCTGGGTAGACGACCATTTTACAGATATCAGGTGAGGAATTTAAGTAAAAATTGGAGTTTACTTGAATTCTAATGGGTAATTTTTATGCATAATATAGGTAGTCATTCACGATGACGCGTGCCTTGGATCTTATTACAATGTCAATAAGGTCTAATTTTGACAAAATCACGCGTCTTCGTGGATGGCACTAGTTATACAGGTTGTCCCGTAAGTGGCACTTTGTTGTTTATATTTGTCCATCAGATTTTTTTTTTTTTGGCGGCTCTGGGATCTTGGACCAAAACAGAGAAATAATATTATTCTTAAAATAGATTTCGTTTAGTTATGGATACGGACAAGCAACTTAAGAACGAAAAAGTTTTAAGAAAAGAGTACTAGGCCTGGGGAGCTGCTACGAAAGTCGAAAATCGAAGTTCGCATCTTACCGTCCCTGTCACTCTTGTAGTAAATAAAATAAGCGTCAGTGGGATGGCAAGATACGAAGTTCGAGTTTTGCATTTCGTAGTACCCAACACCTGTGCCCAACATTGCACAATGAAGTAACAATTTGGTCTTACCTTAATAGATCCGGACAGTGTGCCAACAAGAACGTAGTCCCCGAGAAAACATACACATCTAATACTCTCCTTTACATCTATAGTAGAGTGTTTAACTTCTTCTACGTTTTGTTCATGCCTGAAAATATTTTTTTCGTTTCAATGCCAAGTCAAATGTCACAATATTGAATACACACTGAAAAATATTATCGCCTCAGTGTTTTTCTGTCGAGCGAATTAATAAATTGTATGCGCTATTTTATCAGAAACTAGCTTACGGCCGCGACTTTACCTCCAATGTAAGTTATTTATTTCAAAGTTTCTTTTACAAAATTTCTGTCCTGACAGTTATGCTGATGGATCCCTTAATAGAAAAATGGTCTCAGCAAAATTTATAAACACTTTACTAGTCGGCGTAGTGAATATACCTATAATATATTCATGCAAAATTACAGCTTTCCAGCATTACCAGTCTCTAAGATAAGCCGCAGACGGAAGCTGTCCGGAGATGGCGGAACCATAAGGGTTCTTTGTACGTTGTAAGTACGGGACTTTAAAAATCAGTCGAGTCAGTTGAGCCGTTCTCAAATGTTAATCAATCATACATACGGCATTTATTTTTATTAATGTAGATATTGCAGATAATAAAAAAAAATACTCACAGGAACTCGAAATAGAGCTCATTCTTGGCACAATTCTCAGCAGCAACTGCGGTCGCTTTGCTGTACAGTATGCCTTTCGACTCGTGCTGCAATATACTTTGCACTAGATCCGTGTACGGATAGCGGTACAGATCTATGCCGTGTGTGCTGAGGAACGCTTTCATAGCATACAACAAGTCTTTATCCAGGTCCTAAAAAGTAAAGAACAATAAGATAAAGATTGCAGATGAGGCAGCAGGGCTAAGACGACTAGAACTAATTTTTAATAGCACAGCTGCTTTTGCAGCTGTTTAAAACCTAAGAACGCCGTCGACGTGCGTTGACAGCGCGTTTTTCTTTCCATACAGCAGCCATACAACTCCTGTGCGTATCGCGTTTGTCGCGTCGACGGCGGGTTTAAAAAAGCCATTGGAAGGCAAATTTCGCTGCACTTAGAGAATAAATTAAAGAGATGTAAACAGAGTTAAAAGCAAATCGAAATAGAGATGGCGGAGTCATTTGACGCCCTTTTTAAATAGAGACGAGTGTCGGAAGAACAAAGCTTTTGCGAACAAGAATTAAGAAAGAAAAGACAACTTACGTCCACAACAATGAAATCTTCATACTTTTGTAGATCTAATATGACATCAGCAGGCCCGGTTAACTTTACTTTGTTTCCCAAAAATTTCAAGTCCAAATATAGCTTGTTGAACAAGCTACACTTGTTGTTTGCATTTTTAGAATTGTGTATATGATAGCCTATGTAAAATGCTATGTAGCCATCATCCACAATCTCGACAGGCGTAGTATTGATATTGTCGTAATGATATCTTTTCAAAAAGTCAGCGTGAAGTTTTTTCATTTCCTCATCACCTACTGACGTTCTGAGACAATCCATTATTAAGTCGTGGATCTCATATACGTAGTTCTTTTGATCGTAAATATAGTCTTCTATAATCAGGCACTTCTTTCTAAGTTGTTTCATGATCGTCTCCACTTCGGATACATCTTTGTTCCACAAACGGCCGATGACTTTTGCCGAGAATTTAGCATTGTCGGGTAGCACTGCGAGCATTTTGAAAAGCTGTAGCGTGGTAGAGTCGAGGGCGTTTATGCAAACTTTGATGGGATTATCATTTCTCGGCAAACTAAAAAAAAAAAGATTAAAAAGTTCTTAGAACAGTTCATCACAGCGATCCAGTAAAATCGTTGTTGATTCTTATCTCGCACTCTAACAAAATAGTGTTAGGTACCTCGAAATATAATTAATAAAAATAAATTAAAATGTCTATTCTGTAAGTACGCCGCAAAAGAGCTCTTTGTCTTGCTACTTGCTACTTGTCTTTATTACCAGCTTTTTCGGAAAGACTATCATTGCCATTAAGAATGCGCCGCAAGAAAATTAGCAGTTTTTTTTTCAATACGCAAACCACATTACAATTTACTTTAATATCTATTAATTCAATCAAATCACATAAAATTATAAAAATACATAAAAGATACAAAATATTATATGCATATGGAAAAAAAAGTTTTACACAGATTTATCGTCTCTTAAGTTAAACTGATACTAAAGTGGCCGGATCAAAGAAAATCACAATTTACCGTTAAACCTGGCTCAATCTTGACGGTTTCTGAACACATTGACACTACAAAACTGAGCTTAACACGAAATAGTTTTTTATAGCAACTGGCCATTAGAGATCATGCAAACTTACAATAAGAAATCCTTTTTCTGCAATTTGTTCACGTAATAAGACCACCGACTTGGATCATGAATCAATCGCTGTTTGTTTTCTGCCAGTATGGCACCCAGCATCGCTATAGAGAAGGGATTGCCTTTGCATATATCGTGCATTTTCTTGGCTTGTCGCGGCAGTTTGTTCGTTTCAACATCTAAGCAGGAAGCGAATAGTTCTAGAGATTCTTTTTCTAGGAAGTGGTTTCCTATCTGGAAATATTAAAAGATGTTAGCTGATGAGTTGAAATTAGAGATCTTATAGCCATATAATTAGGTTGCCAACTCTCAGTCTGCTGCTACTTTTGGGTAGCCAGGTGTTATGATAGTGGAAAAAAGAGAGATGGTAATCTATTTTATGAGCTTATTAGATTCGTATTTCATTTACGGAACTTTGGTATGTACGCATTTGCGGGGAAGATTTTGTTATCCGACCCCGTGGCCATGGAACCTCTTAGTCATAAATCTATCAAATAACAGATAGGTGCAGAACTTTACAGTGCGATCTATAACTATCACGCGACCTGAGAAAGCTGCATCAAAATTTTCAACTAGATGTAATAGTCTTTTAGGAACTTAAATTGGTTTTGTAATCGTTCTCAACCTTCAATGGATGTAGTTGGTTTCTTATTATCATTAGTTATATTATGAATGCGAAAATACTCTGTCTTTCTGTCTGTCTGTTATCTCTTAACGCTTAAACCGCTGCTTAAGATGAAATTTGATACGGAGATAGTTTAAAACTCCAGGATTTCATATCACGTCGCGGGCAATAGCTAGTTCTCAAATAAAGATTAGTTTTCATATTCGGGTCTTAACGTCTTTCACCGGTTTTGCATTTTCAAAAGCACTCTAGCTTGGCTTTCTACAACAATGAGAACAACGTACCTTGATAATTTGAGCTTGAAATTTATCAACCACATCGGTATCTCTAGTAGTTATTAGTATTTTGCACCCTATATCGAATGCTTCGAGGTGTTTCTTTTCGTTGACTTCGTCTAGCACTAGTAGGGATTCTTTGAGAGTATTTTCAGCGAATTGTGACTTAAGTTTGTCTCGTAATTCTTGCCAGGTCCAATCGTAGCTGGAAAGAGATTGGCTGTCGGCATTGGACCCAATACTTGACATAGATATTGACGAATTCATGTACGAATTGTGCATATACATTGATGACGCTTTCCGGTATAGTCTGAGGAGGAAAATACATAAGAGTATTAATGATTAATTCTATTTGATATATTTATGAAATATCAATAGTTTGACCACAGCTGAGCAACAAGGCAGTTGGGGTATCAGTGCGCTCTAGACAGAGAAACTGTGTACAGTCAAGTTCATAAACTTGTGAGCAAATTTTTTTTTTAAATATCTGAAAACGCTTCTACGCCGATAACAATAGTCGTGTTCAGATATTTATGATCAAATTTATGCTCACAAGTTTATGAACTAGACTGTACTAACACAGGCTACATATTTTATTCCCGGAAAGTCCAAGTTCTTGCGGGACATAGAGGACATCTAGTTTTTTTTTCGCAATAATTAAAAATATAATATATTTTAAAAACCGACTCGTTGATTTATGTTATGACAACCCTGACACATTTTCAATGTCTAGACAAGTGTCCCCTACCGTATACGTTCTTATTCTGTGGTTTTACACAAAGAGTATGCGGAAAATTCAGTTTTCTCGGTAGAATAATTTTGTATCAACTTACGAAATAAGTTTGTTTCTATCATACTAAAATAAAATGGGCATAGGCAACCGCAAGGTATGTAATGGTAACGCAATGCCCTTTCCATAAATAAATCAATGACTCACTTGTTTTGTTGACTGACAATGTCGTCCTGGGTTTTGCAGTTACCGAAATTGAGCCAAAACACAGCGCCGTTAAAGGTGGTATTGATGAGATCTGGGTTGTAACGCAACGCCCCGAGTGCCACCGAAGTCTTACCGGAACCCGGCATTCCATGGAGAGCTAGGATTTTGTGGCGTGTTAGTTGCTCTAACTTCGATACTACCTCCTGTTCCTGCAATACATGATACAATAATCGCGTACTTAACATATACCAGGGATGCTATAGAGTATCTATAACCGTAACCTACACTATCCGATACCTGAATAAAAATCTATCCGTAACGTAACCGAGACCGAATTTAATATAATAGCCGTATGTAGAACTATTTGAAAGAAAGAAAGAGAGATTTATTTCGGTTCCATCAGTACTACCGCAGTAATAAGACTAAAACACTAAAACTAGCAATATAACTAAGTTACATGGTGACGCGACAGGATTTGTATAGTTAAATCGGATGATTTGAGCGGTTCTAGTGCGTAAACTACCTTCAAATACCCTTCGGTATACGACTATTAGGTACGGACCGTATTATCACGACTTCGGATCGAACGTAGAGCGAAACCGCTCTAAGAATTAGAATTAGAATTGAGAGACCAAGACCAAGCAGAGCCGACTGACTAGTCGCGCGCATCCCTTGATGGCATTGTTTACAATTATACATATAGAGTACCTACATAGATATAGTGTCGACTACACAACTAAATTGTTTGTCTCGTCTCGTATCACCTCGTTTCAAGTCTAAGTAAGTATTTTAATTTGGAAGTTTTTTAATCTTCTTTATATGAAAATTCTGCAAAATTTTAACATTGCAGTAAAAAAATATAACATCCGTAACCGAAACTAATAGAGTCATTTAATTTTTTTACAAACATTTTGCAAAGAATTGCTTTGACCATTTCATTGTATCTAACGGTTGGTATACTCTAAGATGGTAGTAAAGACGATGAATGTAATTGCGAGCATCCGTGCTTTAGATAAAATTCCAAAAACTGAAATATTTAGGTATTAGATTCTCCGTTGATCAGCCTCTCAGTGAACGTTACCTAATAAATAGATTCATTGAACATACCAAGACAGTTCTCTGCACATAATGTTCTGGCAGCCTCGGCACGTCGCCCCTGCTGAGGCTATCCTCAAAACTGCTGTTGAACATTGGCTCGTTGTATTCCACATTGAGCTTCTCCCACAGCCAGTGGTAATCCTTAAAGAGGCTGTCTACGAACGCCTGGTAAGCATTGTTGTCGCCATTCTGTGCTATCACGTCAAGGAGGTATCGAGTGCGCTCGCCACGGTTGGCCTGAAATGTGACAAAAGTATATGTATTGTTTTGGAATGTTAAAGTATGCCCATCCCAAAATCTATCTGTCTGTTGTTGTCCCTAATAATGGTGGGAAATAGTTGCCATTCTATTAAATTTACCGAACGCGTGGAGGTCCGCGAAGTAGTCCCGATCATATACATTGGAGGTAGACCTAGAAAGTGCTCAAAAATATCTAAACATCGAATTGAAAGTTTCTATGATCGGTTTTAGGTTTAAACAGATTCCGTGTCGATAGACGCGGTTGACAATATGGTCGTATTCACATATTTTTGAGCACCTAGACTTCTCATATTTTTGATGGTTAAGATATATTCATACCACGGCTAAATCGCGACAGTCCGACGCGAGGCTCTGCTTCAGTACGTTATCGTCTGTGCTACCTATGTCCGTCTGAAAGCTTTGAATTAAATAAATAAAAAAAAATACAAGAATTGGTCGTTTAAAGATCCTACACATATATTTACCTGCAGTAAAAGCAGTTTGACAACAAAACATGTACTTACCAAGTTAGAAATATATTCCAAGTTTTCATCGGTGATGACTTTTTTCATAAAAAGCTCATCTATTATGTAAGTAATGTCGAGATCTTTGACGATGTCTTGTTGATGGTGCTGCAGACGGACCCTGTTCTTGTTATCCATGGTGTTAGTGTCATCTGCAACAAAATGTTACCATTTACATATACATTAACCTCTAGCATTAATCTACACTAATCTCCGTCATTGCAACGTTAGGTTTCAGCCATGTAGACCTCTCCAGTCCAACTCTCTTCCTTGGGACTTCAGTCCTCAGAAAAAAGCATCTACCTGACGAGAGAGATTACTCTATTATGGCTTCCGCCCACACCCACCCACATGGGTATAAAACAACTTCAATAAAGAGTTTTTTCCATCCGTAAAAAACAAAAATGACAAAATATACCGCTGCGAAAACGCTTGGTATCCTATCCAAGGACCAGCCACGGACCAGCTCATTGGTCTTTACCGAGCCCAAGTCCGATCCTTCATGCCTGAGACGCGGATTTTTGTCGTCAGAGCCTTCGTCATCGCAGAAGAGTGGCTTCCCTGTCGGTATTCTACAGGCTACATTTCGGAGAATGTGCTTCGGAATTGCACGACCTTATTCACCACCCTTACGTTGTCAGTATTCCAAAAATCCGCACAAAGCGTTTTCGCGCACAGCAAAAGAGTGGAATTCCCTGCCTGCGACTGTGTTTCCTGAACACTACAATTTGGCCGCTTTCAAGTCCAGGGTGAATTATCATTTACTAGGCAAGCGTGCTCCATCGTAGGCCTCATCCTCGCTTTCCATCAGGCGTGATTGTGGCCAAACGCAAGCCTATACTGTATAAAAAAATATTAGAAAGCCAATCAACCAGCATGAAAATGCATGGAAATATAAAGCTCATTTTCTATATATCATAATACGAATTTACCTCAATCTGGTTTTACTGTCTCCTAAAATACATCTGGTTTAAAATTTCAACGAGAAAAATTACCTGCTTGCAAGAAACACAAGTACCTAGGTACTATAGGTGCAACGCTACCTTGTATGACAACATGTACACAGGGAACAGGTGGTTATATTCACCTGAGAGTCATGTAAGTACTTTATAAACATCTATCATATAAGCATAGACTTAAAACTTACTAAAAGTTGATTATGCACCGAAAATGCATAAAACTAAAAAAGCTTAAAATGCAGAACAAGTATCTAACATAAAAATGTAGCTATCAACCAAATTTAAAAACATTTTACATTTCTTTCGATTAACTTTTTTCCTTATGCGCAAACGCATATTCCGGTAAGAGTTTTTTGATTGCACGTGATTCATTTGAA